>NW_020897691.1:3496086-3586366 GCF_003984885.1 Neopelma chrysocephalum | reverse complement strand
GTAGAGTTTAACCTATTAATCAAAGCAATAAAATTGGGGAAATGTGGTGATTTAGGAAGTGCCACAGGATGTTTACACTCTGATTCTCCTATGTACTTCCCATAAACTTGTAATTTTCCCCCTTCATCTGTATCTAGTCCATTTGGCTCATAGAATGTCTGATTCCCAGAGTAAGGCGAGTGACCTGCTGAATATGACCTGTCATTCAGGCTGAGCCCCTGGTGTGCTCCAACACATGGTGTCTGTGGCAGAGGCTGTTGGCGACCCTGATCTGTAGGTGTTGCACAACTGAGATCAATAGGGTACATTAAATGAAGAACGCCTTGGCACCGTGGAGCAGAATGTGGCACAGTGATACAGCTTTTAGTTTTTCTCCATTGTTTCAGAAAGAAAATAATTTTAAAAACAATTATAGATTCTCACAAGTTGGACGAAAGTACAATGAGACTTGATGGTATTATGACTTTTTACCTCCCAAGTGCTTTGCAGGTGAAGCAGACATTTATGCTTCCTCCATTGCTGAAGAAAACTTTGGCAAAAAAATGGCAAGCATGTAATGGGATTCAAAAATACCCAACCAAAGCTGGAGACAAGGGTAAATGCAGGTACATTGTGTTTGCCTGTTTCTTGTTTGTTTGCTGTCAGATTTACTGGTGCAGTACTGCTGCATAAACCAATCAACTCATTGAATAGCAGATCCTACTTTGAAGCTGCAAAGGACTGAAAAAATGAATTAATTTAAGAGTTCTGTGTTGGCTTATTTGTCATTTGTCTGTCTCAGAATATAAGGGTGCAGTTCCTAATTTTTTAGTTTGAACTTGAAAGGTAAGAGGGTATAATGTAACCTGATAATAAGCAATGTTCAAGTTTTTCAACACTATTCATAAATAACCTTCTTCCTTTTACATCATACAGTTGGCTATGGGAGAAAAAACATGAAGTAAAAATGAGATAGGGAAAGGAGAAAATAAAAGTAAAATATGAGAGTTATAGGAAAATATTTCAACAAATTTAGAAAAAACAGAAACATTAATAATGGTGAAAGAAGAAAACATGAATGAACAAGAGAACTTCCTTCTCCCAGCCTCCCTGAGATACTATGGCCCCAGCTTACAGATGATCAGAAGCTCCTGGTTACGTCTCTGATTGATCAGAGCTAATGGTAAGCACATGCCCGTGTCCTTTCTATGTTCACAGTCCTGGCTTTAGCTCCTGGCATTCTTGTACAATGCCTCTTGAGCAGCCAATTTTACTTTCCTCCCATGAGTAATTTTAGTGCTGACTACTTACAAGTTCTTTGAGGTTTTTTGGTCTTTGGGGACAGAATGGATTTACACAGTAGCATCTTCAGCTGTGTTATATGACAGCACTGTTACACGTATCATAGTAATTTTAAAGTAATGTACTTATGGATTCCACAGCGGTCATTCTACTGAGGCAGCTCTTGTGTGGCAGGCCAGAAAATAAATGCTACCTAAAGTTATATGGCAGAAGGCAGCATTAATCTAAAATTGTGTGAAACCACTGCAATAATTGGCTGCGTTGTCTAACTTGCTACACAATACTTACTCTCTTTGTCCATTGTCTGTTGTTTCCACTGCTAACAAGTTCTGCAAAGAGATTTTGATATTTTTCCTGTTTAGTGATTTTCAATGTGTGATAACTTCTTGACTATTCAAAGAGCAAAAAAGATTTCTATTCAGAACCACCTACTTTTTCTTGAAACTCAATAGCAAATTTTTGTTAATTTGCTTAAAATACTTTCTTTTCCCATCTGCTTTCATAGTTTCAAATGCTAATTCTTTTCTCTGTATCACGTTTTTGCTTGGTTGGTGGTTGACCTCTTCCCCCTGAGGATTCTGCCAGTCACAAGGCTGTTCAGCTGTCTCTTTGAAAAACAGAATTATGACTTTTTTGTAGGAAAATTTGTGTGGGTTTTTTTTCATAATTTCTTTATTGTATTTTTTTGTATTTCTCTAAACTCTCTCTGGATACCAAAGTTTTCCAACAAAAAATTCAGAGTAACATGCTCACCACTTTAATGTGTGTATTGTGTATCAGTCATGAAGGAAGAGAATGCAATTAAAAACAATAATCCAATGCCATTCCAAATTCTTTATTACCTTCAGCAATCACTAAATTTTGAATGTTATCACATACTCACAGCTGCAGTAAAAACGTGTTTTCACTTGAAAAGGTAATAATGTTCCTGTTCTGTTAATGTCAACTCTGTGTAGGGTTCTTTATACAACATTTTTGCTCAAAGCTTCAAACATAAACCAATTAAACGCGTTTCTTCTATAAGATTTCTTTCATGCCTCAAAAAAAAAAGCAACAGAGAAGAACAAGTGAGTTAAAATTTTGCTTATTTCACTTAGTATCCTTTCATGCTTCATTTAATATTATTGATTGTTAAATTCCAGATGTGTTTGATGTGGTGTGGGTTTTCTCATATATATGGAACAGAGATCCCAGTTCTTGAGATGAAAAACATTAGAAATCATAAAAGAAGTCATCAATCTTGATCATGAAAATAGTAACATTCAGATTTGGGGCTTTGCATTTCATATACTGTCCTTATAAAATATTTTAAAATATCCTTACACACTGTGACTATTTTATGCATTCACACTAGTTGGCTCCTGGAATTGCTTGTTCTGATTCAAAGAGGACCTTCATAGCCTTTTACAGCTGGGGAAGACAGTGGCAGCTTTAAAGGAGGACACATTGTGAATCACAGTGGCCTTGGAATTTTGTATGATTATTCTGACTGAAAATTTTGAATTCACTTTCTTTCAGATATTTTTGAAAGAGAGCCTAAATTTAATATTTTGGTATAGTTTCTGTATAGAATAGACTTACATTTTGTACAATAACACATAACAAACTGTATTTGAAGAAAGCATATCTCTCAGAAATCCTACTTTTCGGATCTTAAGGTGTCAGACTGTACAGAAACAGATTTTGTCTTATTTATTTCAATACTTGATCAACTTCAACTATAGAAAATAAAACTATATTTATACTGTTATATCATCAAGTACAGCAAAAATAATTTTTCTATATTTTACCTATGTAAAGTTTATTTATCTAAAGTGCTTTTTCATACTCTATTTTTCATGCTTCAGAGATGCTTATTCTCTATGAAGTCATCTCTCAGTTTTGTTTTGATAAACTAAGCACACTGAATTCTTTACACCTTTCCCTGTTAGATGGTTTCTTCAGACATTAATTGTATGTTTTGAAAAGCATGTTTTTTCAAGCATGAGCAGCAGAATCATATGCACTGTAGAAGCATACACAATCAAGTGAGCACTTGTATGACTTATTTATGCTGCTAGGGTTTGTCTAAATGCTTTCAAAAGAAGCATCATCCTGAAAACATGAATATATGAAAAGTATTACATTTGTGTTTTTTCCAAACCCACTGCTTTCCAGGATAAGGTGAGATTGTACTTCTTATTAATGAATCTGTGACTTAAAACTATTCAAAATTACCAAAAAGTCAAAATCCAAAACCTTATGTGACTGTCTTGTTTTCATTACTGTCCTACTCTCCTCAGGTAAGAAGTATTGAGCTGTATGGTCTTTATATTGATATCAATATTTAAACTAATTTCCATTAAAATACTGTTGATTACCAAACACTTATTCCCATGGAATCCCTTATGGAAGTTCTAACTTCTGGGTCTTCCAAAATGTTGCAAAAAATGTTCTACATTCAGTTTATGACAGGAAAATAATTAATAGCTTATGCTCTCTCTTTATGCAAGTAGTCAGTCTTTTATAGATGTCTGTGTTCATCACCAATCCAACAGCTGCCCATCTTGCCTGGCCCTACTACCCCAAGACCTTTAGGCACCACGATCCTGTTTTTTCAGGAATGGCTAAAAAACAGGGTGAAGGGTCACCGGTGACCTTTCTGGGTTGGTTGAGGCTGTACCTCAGCACTTTCTTGGGAGTGTCTCTCAGACAAAGAAAATTTTCTCTTCCTTTCCTCCTGCATGGACTCTGTATGGTTCTTGCACCTTTGGAGGATATTTTGTTAATGACTTCTAGATTTTGAGAGCCTTAGAAACTTCATTAGCATGGAAAAGGTGCTTTGCTTAGCATTAGTTGAGTTTCCTCAGAGGCACTGATAATCATTTTCAAGAATTATGAATAGAAGCCATACTTCAGCACTTTTAATGACACTTCTCTTAAAAGGATCTGATCTTTCCATTGGCATCTGTTATTTTCCCCTTCTGAATTCATCTTACAATGCTTAGGGGGCCCAGAGGAAATGACATTTTAGCTGACATTTGGAATTCAGGTTTTTTATTTACTTAATTTCTTCCTTGGTTTTGGATGCCCGTCACTCTTGCTTCCATTCAAATTACTTCCTATGTATTTAGCTGCATTTATATTTTGGCTGATATTTTATGGCACCAAATGTGAAAGTGTGGCAGCCAGAGCAGCCTGGCCACTGCTCTCTGTGGGATAAAGCATATAACCAAGTGCCAGACTGCCTCCTCCAGGCTCTTACATGGTTGCACATGTAAGTTTTAATGTCCATGTGTAAGTTATAACAGAGCCATCCTCTGCCAAATTTCCCCCATGGTGGAGCATATTAGGAAGACATAGAGGTCAATGTCTGCAGTAACCCTGTTCAGGACCACAGAGGTGCCATCAATATCCTTTACAGCAGTGTTGCCTCCTCCACTTCCTTTGCAAGTACCATGCAGCAATGCCAATAGCCCCTAAAATTGTTCTATTCAATGCTTCAGGGCTGTTTGACTGGGTATTTTATGCTATCTCTACCATGAACTTTGGCTACTGACTTTAAATGCTGCTCGTTTGCTTGCTGTTTTTTTTCCTTCACATTAGACGTGATATCAATCTCCTGACCTGCTGATGTGAATACTTCACTGTAATTCTAAAACCAGCATGTCATGATCATATGGTGTTTTCACTACAGATTCAGAAACCATTTTAAAAATATGCTTTATAAGAGGAACCTGCATCTAGGGGTCATCAAGATCTTGAAACAGAGCAAATTCACATGTGAAAATAATTCAGTAACACTTTGGTTCTTAAAAACAAAAACTGCATAATAATTTAAGAGTTTGGGTAGGCCTAACACCTTTTAATGGTTCTGACAGAATGCTTGATTAAAGACACCTAGAGAAGATTAATGACTGCAGTAAGTATACGACCTTATGGCATCTCATAAAATTGTTCTCTGAAAAGTTTTAATGCAGACTTAATAAGCAGTAATTATTCCTTCCTACCATATGGCTGATACCAGATACGTAAGAGTGGAATCCACTTGAAATATTATTCGTAGTCTCAGATAAGTTAACATTACTTACTTCTATCATGAAACATAAGAGGTAATTGCTCCTAGGGGATGTCTCATGTTAATAAAAAGACTTGCTTTCAATGTCAAAAATGTTGAGAAATGCAAAGGATTTTTATTTCCATAGAGACTTCTTTGTGAGAATATCAAAGTATTTGAAAGATGGGTAACTAGTATTCCAATTGCAAACAAAATAGTATGAGAAATCAAGAAAATAAGAGCCAGAATTTAAAAGTTATTTTGTATGTACATATAGACATAATCAGGTGCAAGATGCTGATTTTGCTAAAGTGTGCCTAAGAATTTGGGTGCTTATTCCTCTGAGTATCCATTGATTTCATTTTGAGCTGATCAAAACCAACTTCAGTGGCAAGCTAAAGACTGGAACATATTAACAGAACAATAACTCAGGTTTTCAGATTCTTCTGAAGTCAGATTACAATATTGCACAATAAAATCAGGAGCCCAAGCTCTGGGAATGAAGTGAATTTTTCCAAAGTTCTATATTATTGTGGTGGAAAGTAGCATTTTACATTGCTTAACTTCTAGTCATTAGCTGATGTGATAGAAGGCAAGTGGTCTCTGCAGGCTGCATCTGTGGAGCTTCCTTCAGATTATCTGGTCCATCCTCTGGAGAAGGCCATTTTTCTCTGGTTTTGGCTTTCCAGTCACTTCAGACCATATAGTTCTCCTTGAATTGCTCATACTTTCAGCATAGGTTTTTCATTCAGTGGAAAATAATACTTCAAAACAGGAAAAAATACAGGAAATACAGTATCCTTATTATATCTTATTTTTATACCTGAAGTAATGGTATGTTTTGAATCAATAGTACAATAAAAGAATAGAAAAGCTCAAATAATGCTCATTCTCCTCTGTCCTGTTTTGTCTTAAAATACTCTTGCATGGTTTGAATTCCCTGTAATAATGATACTCACTTATTTAGAGTCTCAAAAAGGTGAATCTTTGTCAAATCATTCTCATCAACATCTGTCAAATTTATTTATCATCATCTTCTCACTTCAATCTGAAGATTGTTTCCCCCATCTTGTTATTGTTTTCTTTCTTCTATGAAAGTGTATCAGGTTTCTCCTGTAGCAAAATGGGTCAATAAATAATTTAAAATGAGAGTTTGACATAGTGCCCTTTAGAGAAATGCTTTTTCAGTGAATTTGTGAATATAAATACACCAGTAGAGTTCTAGAGTGGCACTAACTAAAGAGAAACTGAACCCCACTGTTTAATTCAGTGGGAACGGAGTTAGTCTGCATGTGTCAGAGTCATTTATTGCCCTTAAACAGAGATGTATCTAGCTAGATTAGCTGGTTATATTCAGATATTTCAAAGTACTTTTTTTCTGCATGAAAATGATGTATGCTTTTGTCTTGGCTTTACAGATCAGACATGCTCATTTTAGTGGAGTCCTGGGGAAACTTGTCCCTATTGCTGCTACATTAATGATGTAAAATAATTTATTGCAAAAGTTAATCTTACTGTAATGCTTTCTCACTGGGAATCAGATAGACAAAGTGAACTATCTTGTGAGTTCTGCTTTCTTCTGTACCAGCTGAGGTCTCACTGAGGTCAGTCTTTCTGCTCTCTGTTCTATGTTACTGGGGTAAAGGGGAGCACATGCAGTGATGCCAGACCTCAAGGCAGGCCAGAGAGGAAAAGACATGGTGTTGTTAAACAAACTGTCCAAGGACTTTTCCCTTCTCAGTGGAATAGCCTTCCAGTTGTAACCAGTTTACTCCAGCTCAGTGAAAAGTCCATTACTGATAATACTAATCCCAAACCTGTTTGCCACTTCAATTTAACATAATCATCAACCTGAAAGTTAAAGTGTCTGTAAGTATTTATCCTGTTATTCTGCACTGCAGGAACTCACATTGCCCATAACAATATGATAAACTGAAAAACGTTGCCAGTGGAACCTTTTGAAACATACAAGGAGCGATGTTCAAATGAGAAGAGCAAGGAGCGTGATGACTGCTGTGCTCCTTCAGAGGCACAGATTCGTTTACTTCAACACATTTTTTAATCTACTTTTTCCAAGTAGTGCTGTGTTATTCAATTCTGTATGTCAGTAGTACCAGAGAGATGTAGTGGACAGTTCATTAGCCTCATTAGACAAGGCAGCTGCAGCCTAGGATAATAGTGAATGAATGACTCACATTGGCAAAATAGAAGACAGGCAGCATCGCTTCACTGGCTTCATTACACTTTTCTGTCACTTAGGGGTGGTGCTAAAATTGATACTTGGTTGGAAATTTCTCTTGTTAGCAAAAACAACTGTTTGCCTTTTCCTCCTTCACTTCATAACAAGTGCTCTGCATTGTAATGGTCTAAAATCTGAGGGTGGCAAAAAGCCATGAACCACGTTCCAGGTGCCAGCTACTGACAGCTACACAGGCCTCATTATAAAAACTCCTGTTAGAATGCAAATCAATTTATAAACTAATAATACCTCTCTCTAAATTCCCCATTGGCCCTATAATCATCTTTTCTACTTAATTATTGATTATTAGTGCGCCAAATCCTGGCTTAATTTCAGTGATGAGTATAGCCACTGGCAAGATAAGGATGCAATTTGGAGATAAAAAATGCACATTGCTTTTTAAAAAGCAATCTTTGTTTAAATAGACCAAAAAGAGATATTTATGTTGTATCTCTCTGCAGTTGTATATTTTGCAGTAGCTGCTGACAGACCCGTGTTGGCTTGTAATAATCAGATGAGAAGGGTGCAGGCTATGGAAGTTATGGATCAGTTTGTACAGCTTTGTATTACTTCCGTGAGATTGAGATTACGTTTTACTCAAACTTCCTGCATCATAACAATTTTGTAAATGAACCTGTCGCAGGGTATCTTGTCTTGAGGCCTGGTCCGGTGGGGGAAGAAAGACGCACAAGACACACAAGACACACAAGGATAGTGAGACGAGATGTCTGCCTGCTCAGTGCAGCAGGCAGCCTTTATTGAGTTTGCCAACTTCACACACAACACAAACATATTCCCACAACAACACCCAGGAATCCAAGCACCTGCACATTATCAAACCGTCTTAACCTTGTACTCCCTGCAACCCAAGGCCGTGTCCATGGAAACCATCTAACCAGCTCCACTGCTCCCATGGAACATGGCCTCACTTTTGCACTACCTCAAACTTTAATTGTGGGGCTTCCCCCCACATGAACCTTCCAAGATTCCTCCTAAATTTAAGAAACTGTAATTGTCTTCAGCCTGTACCTGAGAAACTATGGTAAATGATGGCAGAGTGATTTGTCCAACCTTATGCAATAAAGCAGCAGAAAAGATAGGACAAGAATCCATTTGTCTTTTATTACCAAACCTATGGTGTGTTTGTTTCTAGAAAACACTTGCAGCATCCTTATTCTGTTGCATGGATGCCTATTTCTATTTGCCAAAAGCTGCTTACTATATTGTCATGAACGTAAACCAAACCCATGAGCGCCTACACCCATGAACCAAATAATACGAGTACTGAACATTTGTCTCAGCTCTTTCGTGGAATTGGAGATTAGTTTTTGAGAGCTTGGTCTGTCTGACAAAGGAACACGATTGAGGGTGATGTCAGAGTGAGTAGTCATGGGGGACTCTTTTTTTTTTTTTTCCCATCACAGTGAAGCCTAAGCACAAGATGTGATGACCAGCAGCTTGATGTTAATTGCTGTGCTGAATATTAAGCAGAAGATATGATGCAGGTTTTGGAAAACTTGGGGTATGCTTGAAGCAGCTCTTGAACATTTGTGTTTTGTCCCTATCTTAGAGATACATCGCCTCTCGTACATTAAACTGGAAACAGATTGCCTTCTAGGTTTAGGAAACCTCATTTTAGAAAGTTCTTTTTGTTTTTACTTTACAATGCCTGTTTCACTCAGAGCTTTTGGTGGTTTCGCAACAACATTTAAACATGAGCAAAAAAAAAACCTCAATATGTGCTTACACAAAGAGAAGAGCAGGATAACAGCTTACGGAGTAAAATAAACCTCAGGTTGGCCAGAGTAGTGGTTTTCCTCTGGAAAATGCCAACAGAAGTATTATTTTTATTCTAGAAAAGAAAAAATTCCCCTGAGAATTGATTGTTTTAAGAAAGAGTTGTCTCAGTTTCCTTACTTGGAACTTTATTTTTAGCAGATACGAGAAAGGTAAGAATTTATTTGGAACCAACGAAATGCTCTCTGTTTAAGTGCACTTTAACATAATGTGGCAGGATAAGAGGGCATTGAAACAGCTGCAAATTATCTTTTCAAAGGCAGAACATTGAGAAGTGGCTTTTTGCAAACAGGAATAAGACTTTTTGTGCCTTCCTCACTAGAGGATATAGTATAATTGCTAAGTTCTAGTTCTCGATAATTAGCACCAAGAAAATATATTACCGTAGCAGGGAGATTTCCATCTTCTTGAAGTATTTTGGAAATGAAAAATAGGCACTTTTAAAAATTTATTTAACAGTTCTCATTTAATGATTTAATGTATATGCGTGTGAAATTCAAGTAATGTGTGTTTTTCTGGTGTGGAGAATGACTACTCAGCCTTAGTAATGGTATTTCGACTACAGGTAAATCTCATTTGTTTCACAGCGAAAGGTGGGTTTGTTATGTCTCTAAAATTATATCTGTCTCTGACAATCATTTATTACCAGTACTTGCCTGCAAATAAAACAGTTGTCCCATAAACACAAGCTTATCTGCAGGACTTGTTCAGCACGTAGTTGTATTCTTGCTGAGATTCTTGGTGCTAGTCTGTGTTTACTGCTTTGCTTCATTTAAGAGAAATTATGCTAGTAGTTGTGTAAAGTACTACTGATCAAAGAAAGAAGTATCTTATTCTGTTCCTGTTGAAGTCGATTAATTTTTTATTTGATAAGTAATGGTAATTTTGCAGTTCTTTTCTTCATGAATCAAGCATTACCTTCCTTACTTCTGAGTCTCAAACAAGCACTAACATGGTGTTAAAGATTGCAGTCAGTAAAAAATCCACACTGCGGGTTGAACCTACCCTCTTTAAACCTGACAGACAGCACCACCCCCACTCTCCCAGGCTTGCACTTGTTACTATGGAGACTGGTTTCTGCAAGGTCCATAGCAAGAATGAAGGCCCTCCAGATGGGGTCTGTGCCAGGGGAGCTGCTGTGGTGCTCAAAAGCTGAAGAAGAAATACCTGTGCTGCAGCTGTGCAAGGAGAGAAGGGTGTTAATACCATGGTTTACATTCTTGTCTGACACCAGAAACAACATACAGAAACCAGACTGGCTGCTTGACTGACCTAAGGGGGAACCCCTTGTTGGTGTCCACCTCCACTAAAGTCATCCTCCAACTCATTTGTAATGTTGTCTCCTCAGGTGACTTTGGTCAGCTTCTTCCTCAATGATGACTTGGTGATCATTCTACAGCACTACCTCCAGTGTGGTGTCACATCCCCACGACTGTTCAGTGCTGCCTGCCTCCTCGGGGTCTGTTCTTGAGCTTGTTTTGTGAACTTCAGGGTAACTTGAGCCAGCTATAATATCCTTAGCTTCACTGAGGACAATACAAGCAGTTTTCCATATTCTCTTGCTTGTTACCTTTGTATCTTTCCTCTCCTTTATTTATAATAGCTCCTATGCATAGTGACTATAAACCCATGTTCTACCCACACGTAACTTAACGTTTTCACTTTCTTCTTTTGTTGATCTTTACAATGCTTTGTGTGGATTTCATCTCCAGTGTTCTTCCACCAGAGAACGTACTGTATTTTATTTGTAAGATGTCTCAGTTGTTTAGGTAAAAGTACTTTTTCGTACCTACTTTATGTAGATCAGGTTGACAAATATGAGTTAAATACTATTTTCCCCTTTTCTCACATCCGTTGACCTGTCTTTTTACCCTTGCTTTATTTTGTGCATCCATCAATACAAGGATAATGGTTTTCTGAATGTTCAAAATCTCAAGTCCTGATGATGCCTTTGAAATGAAGGTACTGATTAAACGACATAGTGCTAAGTATTAACACCTATTGGATCACCTTTCATGTATATAGTTGTAAATTAGGGAAGAGAGCTTATTGATCTATTTGCCAGACAAGGGCTTCACTAAGTTGGCAGTATCTTAGATTTGTAAAAGTTACCAAAGCGACTTACAGATTTTCGACTTTTTCTTTTTTGACATGCAACCTTTTGTACAGTGTATGTTTTGTTGTGTGAACTCAGTTTTCTTATTCTCTTACTTCTTATTTCTAGTGCATGTGGTCCTGCTCATTAACCAGCTTTGTGCTTCTGGTTTGTGGTGTCACATCCCCAAAACAGTTAAGTCTCTCTGGGTATTTTATTATCATTTCAATTTCTATCTTGGGATGCTTTAACATTATTCTATCATGCTCAGAAGCTTTGTTCCTGTCAGCAGCAGTGGAATTAGAGCTCAAAATTTTGTAATATGTATTATTAAAATCACAGTATATGAATGGATAGAAGCAAAAAAACTAGCCATATCTTGCATGGATCTGGATAGAATGGGATTCTTACATGATAATATATAATAATTTTGTGTTGTAAAACTATCAGATTTGTTAATACTCTAAGGTTTTATGGGGTTTGGCTTCTGACAAAATTTTCCTATGGTGTTCTTCATCACTGTATATCTCATAAATTTAAAATATTTTCATCCCATCTAATACTTGCTTGTCAAATTTTATCTAGTTTTTGCAAGGTAACAAGCAGATATTCTAAAAAATAAAGCAAGCTAAACTTACAGGAGGACTCGCTCTTATAGAAGTAATACCAGACGCCTTACAAGCACATTTTATTTTTTATGCACCCACAGGATTCTGCTAACTTGATTTTATTTTCAAGCTGATTTAGAATACGAAGTGGACTTTAGTTCTCTTCATTATAAAGTTTAAGAGATTTTTCTAAATTTGTTATTATTAAATCCTGAAATTAGTCTTGAAGCAATCCACTATATCCACCTGCCCAGCAGAGAATCATGCTTAGGAGACCTTCACAATCACAGGAGGTGGCACTCCTTTTCCTTGTTTTTGACTAAACCCCAGAAAAATAAGAATACATGTTTCTTTTTTCCAGCTCAGGTCTGATGTCTAATTGCACAGGGTGCTTTGTTACTGATAAATATCTTGAGGTACATAGGTACCAGAATGAGAAAAATAGAATGCAATATCTCTTCCTAATACTAAGCCAAGTTCTCATTAGATTTTAATCTTTACTAGATAGATAATGAGTTGTAGTCATTTCAACGATCTGTTAGAATGCATACATGGGCACAGTAGGCTCTGGAATTTATTCTGACTTTAACGAAAAATATTTCTGTTACTGCTAATTTCACAAAATAATAGCTGTGCCATTTGAAGGAAACACTTTGGCTAAAGGAGAAACCCTAAAATATTCTAACACTCTCCTTTTGAAGTTACATTATGTGATGGGCTCTAATGTTTCAGATGGCATAAAGAAATTGTCAAAGACAGAAGGATATATGATTCTTACAGTGAAAAGAATTAAACATGGAAAAATATATGGAAAGCACTGGTTCGTTTCCTTTTTCTACCTACAAGGTAATGTTCCTTTTCTCTCAGCAGTGATGGCCCTTCGGCTGTGTGATGCTTGCTTTCCAGCATCCATGTCAGATGTTTCTTGTTAAAGCTCTTATCTCTCACTGGCCCTTAGCTTGCTGTCCAGTCAAGCATACTTCAGGTCACTGAAAGGGCCATGTGCAGGCAATTTCACAAAAATCAATCTGATAGTAGAGATTTAGATTGGGAAAAAATATACTGACCATACAGGAAACAGTAGTTGTAAATGAAATAAAGCACCATTATTTGAAGTTGGAAACAATATTTCAATTATACCTTGAGCTAACAGAGCTGTGAAGACATGACATCTTGTTGACTAATGGTCTGCAAAGGTTTTTTTTTCAGTCTGTCTGGTCTATTCTGACACAATCAATGCAATGTTGCTTTTCTCCAGATGTCCCTATTCATCTGCAAAACTTTTAGCACAGATTGTTCTCTTATTTGTAAACAAATTATTCAACAATCCCAGTGTATCACCAGAGTGACAGACAAACATATGTGATGTGCTATTAAAAGTGGCTAATTTGAGATTCAATAATTCTTCTGTGCACAGTGCCAATTAGCCTTAAAAAGTAGAGGAATGCCTGATGGAAAAATGCCTCATTTTACAATCAGCTGGTTTGTTACTGGGCCTTGAGAATCTTGTATATCTTGATGATAAAGTCAGAGAAGCAATTTTAATACCTTTTCTTTCTAATTCTTCCGTTCCTGTCAATGTAATTTAAAGGGCTGAAGTGATTTATGTTGGACCTTCTGATCTTCCTGCAAATTTCCCTCAAAGTTACCTTATTAAAAAAAAAAATTGAAAAAGAAAGGAATGAAAAAACCTGACATTCTTCACCACTTGCTATTTCTTATAAATTGTCATTTTCATTTAGAATAAACAAAGCTAAAACCTATATTTGTTTCACAGTCTATTTTTAGGTATCCCTTACTGTGAGTGAAAAACAACATTACAGCTGGACTAAACTTCTCCAAAGAAGATAGCAAAAGGCTAGATTTAATGAAATATGTATTTGTGTGTACATTTCTGAAAAAGATTGTGTTTCTACATTTTAGTTTGAAATATCCCTTTTTCTCTGATTCTGAAGAGATTTAAAGTTATATGCTTTAGATCTTGTTTCCTTGCTTTCATTTTGCCTGAATAATAGATTTCCATGTGTAATCTAATAGCTTAAAATGTATTATTCTCCATTTTAATGAATTTTAGCCCAGTTTCAGATAGATATTGTTTTGAGCAGGGAAAAGTTAGGCTTCCTAGATTAATGGTTAAAGTGCATGGCTGAGAGCAGAGAAGGAAGAACCTGGGAACTCTGTTTTCCATTCTTTAAATGTGTTACAAATTGTATTAAAAACTCACCTGGAAGCAGATTTCACCACCATTTGGTCTCTGTCTGGCTATTTGCTCTTGTATTCTTGGCTTCATGTCCCAGTGGAATACCCCGGGATTGAGAAAAGACCTTAAAGGTGTTGTGGGGAGAGTGGGATTTCATGCCAAAGTGAGCAGCATTTTCAATGAAAGTGGCTAAACAATCTTACTTCCAGTTCCTATGAGTATGTGGTGTAACCCAGACTTCAGTTACTAAGTCCATAGCTATTTGGGTCTGCACTGTGTAGCCAATGACTGACAGAAGCAGACGTCTCACCACCTCACTGTTCAGCCCACGTCATTTGCTTCTTTGCACAGGAGTTTCACATGATATGTAGTGCCAAATCCATGTCAACCCCTTAAGTATTCTGAAGCCTGATTTGAAGATCACAGTCTTGCATTTGGGATATGAATTCCATGAAGTCCTTTAGCAGCTTTTAAAGTCTTTCTAGGTTAGTTTCTGTATAAAAGCTAAATGCATTAAGGACATTTAGTCTCTGCTTTGTAATCTTTAACTTGAGGTGTTGAGAATCCACATTTCTAAAATAAATATCCAAGATCCTTTTGTAACTGCTGAGTTAGGCTGCTAAACATGGATACATAAAAGACATTCAAGATTTGAACAGAGCAGAGACTGGGCTAGAACCCAACCGCTGAGCAAGATGAAGGTGTAGATATGGCTCTTTAAAGCTGTTTATTTTGCTTAGGAAACATTTAGTGGATCTAGACCCAAGGACATATTTTCTGCATGGGAGTACTAATCATGAGGTTGAGTCACTTGCTTAGCTCTGACTTTGCAAATAAAGGGAAATGCCTTCTCTCTCACTTTATCTGGCTTCCCAAGAAGTGATTTGATACTCAAACACTTTGTAGACCAGAACCCCTTTTCCTCAAATACTAAACTATGGTTTGGAGGAAGTAGAGACTAAGAAAATAGCTTGTATGAATTTTTTTCTATGAGGAAGGGGTGGGCATTAAGTTTTTAAAAGCTGTTTACTGGTAGGCTCATAAGTAATTCTAAGATTAAGCAATTCTTAACTAAGAGTGGTTGTTTTGGACATATAAACATCAAACCTAAACTTTGTACCCCTCACCTAAGGTACTTAAATCTCTTTATTGATCTAGCTGTCAGAAAAACCTCTTGTTCTACCAAGAAAGAAAAACAAACAAACAAACCAACTCTTCTTGTAGGCCCAGTTTTGTTTCATGTAACTTAAAAAAGTATAAAAGAGCAACTGAAGTTACAAATCTAGTTCCCTAGTTGAAATAAACTAATATAACTTTGTTGAAAACAATGTTTTTTCATCACATTACATTGGATAAGATCTTATTTTAGCATTGCAAACCAGTGTGACTCACAATTATCCCTAGGGGGCTTGAGAAAATAAAGGAAGCAATGCAATAATGAAGATAATAAATCCAACCTTAAGATGCAAAATAGGCATAAAATAGTAATAAGTACTTGAGTCTCTTTTCAGCTAGAGTTCATCTTGTCTTATATCTGATATGTAATTTTTGTCAATTTCCAGAAATATATAGCACCTCTCATTGAACCTTTTATCTTTATTTGTACTTAATCAAGGAATTAAAAACAAAATAAGGCTGATTCTATTTTTAATGAGACCAAGGTAACTCAAGCATAACATAGAGGAGGAAGCAGAGACATACTGTTGTAAATTTCTTGACTGAGAATGAACCGGGACATCAGTATATGGGTGCACCCAGCTTTGATTCCAACTGTTTATTCTCTCAAAAAGTCAAAAATCAGTTCCATATGTCTTGCTACCTGTTAAATTTTGTTTTAACAGTCCTTCAGAAAATGACCGAATAATGAGGGAAGGATATAGATCTTTTCCAAAGATCTGCTTCTGAGTTTTGCCTTTAGTGGATTTCTGGAGGTTTTCTGAGTTTGTTGGCATTAGAGTTAATTAAGTTGCATTCTCTTGAGATGGACTTAAGAGACTGCTTCACCAGAAGGGAATTTTCCTAAATGGAATTTCTGCAACCTCCAAAACCCACTAGTAATTTGTCTAGATGTTACACTACCTCTGGCTTTTATTTTCTGCATAATTTTTCTTGACATTTAAATGACCAAAAAATAAGATTTTGAAACTTTATTTCTTTAAGCAGCAATTAGCAAAGAAAGGAGAAACAACAGTCTCTGGTGACCAGTTTTTCTTATTACATGTTTATTGCTCATAAAAAAAGATCACCTATCCCTTTTCTCTAGGTGCCCTTTACATTATTTTTAATGAAGTTGTCAAAGCATCAATCACCAGTTCTATCTGATCCCCAGAAAAATACAGGACAGTGAAAGACAGAAAGAAACACTTGTCATCATGTTCATCATTCACTTCTTTTGTAGTTTTTCTGCCTTTTAAAATGTTTGGGAAAGGAGAAAGAGACTTCTGCACTGTATCATGGACTGTTATGCAAATGATGGAAATAAACACTTTCTAGATGTGGACTCACAGCCACTGCATGTCATACAGTCATTTGGACTGCAGAGGCAGGGTGTGAACAGGGAGTGAGAATACAAGTAATGTGCTTCTGAGCAGTAGAATGGTCATCATTTTACTGGTTTACCAACTTTGTCTCTTTGTCCAGGGAGGCAAGAATTTATGATGGTCCACTGTGTGTTCAGGTTTTAAAGACTTAATTTAGCCAATCCTAAAGGTTTATCATATTGAAATCATATAATCTGATGGTATAACCCTAGAGGAACATTACTCCTTCTTTCTGCTTTCAGGTTTTAACAGCACTTTTTTTTTTTGGTATGATAACATGAAACAAGTATATTGTTTATTTTAAAAGGAATCAATTTCAAGAGATCAAATTTTATATAAAACTACTTTTTGTTGGGAGGAGAAATGAAATTTGTTTTCTGGATTCCCTAAATTGAACTCTCTGCAACCACTATTGGAACAACCTCCTTCTGTGACATTATGTTTTCATCCAAAAGGAAGAAGAAAAATGCCTCCTGAAACACCAGTTCCAGATGAGGTTAAAAGTAAGAAATACTTTTATTCAATAATAATTGAAATAGTTTTCCTTTTCATTTAAGTTAATTTGTCTCATTTTCAATCCCATTCTACAGAATTTATTGCAGTTAAATTGGGAGTAACTTTGGCCCTGTAGGTTTAGAAGTAGCTGTAAATTCATGCTATAATGTAACAATAGAGTGTTGCGATTTACCTGTGATGGTTTGTGAGGTTAGAAGCTGATTATTTTTGCTAGACTTTTGTTAATCAATATCCTGCTGTAGTCAATTATCAAAGACAAAACATATGATTTTGCTCCAACACTGTGTGCAAACTGGTTTGGACTGTATTTTTCCTGGATTATTACAATCCCATTAAGTAAAACCTGGTTTAGCAGCTATACATATCTCATATTAGATGCTAAGATCTTTTGCAGTACTTGCTGTCATGACAGAAGCCAGGTTCAGTGTGATTTTTTATGATTTTAAGACTAGCAAAGAATCCAAGACAGGCCTAGGATAATTGTACTTGGGTGGTAATCATCTGAAATGTATTTTGTAGCGATTTGTGAAATAAGCTCCCTCTTCGTTCAAGGGTACAAGAGTGAACTGTCGTACAGGAATATAATGAAACCAAACAACTTACAAAGGTTAACAGATGCTACTTGCCTTTGGCTGCTATTTTGGCATGGATATAATTTTTTTAGGTAGGTAGAATAGCATAAAAAATATAAATCTACATAGTTTTGGACTTATTTTAAAAAAGTAAGCTTAAAGATTGAAAATATAACTTTAAGGAAAACATCACTGGAAAAGAAAATGTAAACACTTAGCCTATTAATAAAAGTCAGAAAAAAATGGTAAGCTTGTGTGCTTCAAACCTTTTTTTTCAATAAGGTGCAAGGTGTAAAGTAACTTTTGAAATTACGTGAAGAAAAAATGGAAAATTAGTATTTATAGATATTCAAAAAATGTAGGAGTCAAAGATCTAGCTTCTAGCCTCCCAAGCACAAGAATATCATCACAGATTTACTGCCGTTTGTTTTAAGTTATTCTAGAAGACTGGTATCTGATATATAGTGAGGGAAAAGACAGAAATATTTGCATATCTTATTTTCTACCACCATGTATACACCACAGTCATGGCTGAATATTTACAACACAAAACTCCCCAAGAAAATGCTTACTTTGCTGAACTGCAGAAATTATTTACAAAAAAGAAAGGACTTCACAATTCAGTTACTCTATCGTAGAGAAGAGGGAGAAGAGAGATTTGTATCAAGGAGTTATTAACTGGCTTTTCTGTCTGTTCTGGTTTTCTCTTGGCATAATAAAAAGTAATGGTCCAATTTCAGTGGCCGGTAAAAAAAAATTTCTAAAGGCAATATGTGTAAGTACTATGAAATTTAAGTGATTTGTGATTCACCTAGATGAAAGATGGTACAAAGATGTGAAATCTTTGTCTTCATTATGACAAAGAATCATTGTGTTGCAAACAACATGAATTATGAATGAAAAGACAGCCTGTTGGCTTCTGGTAGAAGTGCTTGAGACAGTCCCACAGTAAATATGACAAATAGACCCACTACACTGTAGCAGCAATTTGTTTCTCTGTACTTAATGTTTCCACTCAATTGTTACTTTCCCTTCAGGATGAGACACCTGTCTATGAAGATGCTACTCCTATTTTTTATCTCTTTCGGTTCAGACATTCCTTTATACATGTTTATCTGAACCATCAGGGAAATATATGCGCCCATCTAGTCCGACCTCTATTCTTCAGCAGCTTTTCATTATTTTTCAACAAATCATTTAATCCAATCTATATAATATAATCTTGGAGACCAGTGAAAGAAGCCCTGGGTCTGTAACCCTGAATATCTATGGAGTGCTGAGGACCACCAGGTGACTCCAGAATACAGCCAAGTGGCTAATTTCACCTTGGTGTAAAGATGGATGCAGTAACAGTCACCAGAATCAACATCACGTATAGCTTAGGAGGAAGATGCTGAGGGGAAATCTATTTAATCTATTTTTATCCCAAGTCTGTAAATGACTGTTGTATTTGGTCTCAATCAGAAGACAACAACAGACTATGGAAAATGTGTCTCACTGAGGTTAGATTTCAAGTGTATGTGCAGACTACAAAGCTCAGTAAACTATCAAGTGCACTACGAAGTGAAAGAGAAATTTCACATTGAAACTTGAGTTATCAAAAAAGGGAAGGGAATTTACTGTCAGTTAAGTAAAATAGTTATTTACTATTAAATGCATGAGGTGCTACCTAGTTTCAATACAGAGATATTTCACATAGTGAAAAGGAATGAAATGATGCTTCTGTTAGCTAAAAGGTCTGGATGGATCATTTCCTGGACAAGTCTGGTCCAGTATCAGTTTCATGGTGAAAGAAAAATTCTTTCTGGCTCTCTTGGAAGACTGCAAAAGGAAAACTTCCCACAACTGGTAACTTTTTCTAATGAAAGGCAGGCATAAAAATCTCTGTTTTGTTCTTCCATATTCATCAAAATATTAGACATTATTACAATTCCTGAAAATAGTAATTCATAGGTTATCAAGGAGGGAAGCCCAGGAGGCTTGCTGTTTCCTCAACCTTCTGCATATCTCCAAGAGAACTGTCTTCCCCAGACCTGTCATTTCTCTCTCAACAGGACCTGAATTCTTCAGGGAAGGACCAGAAATACTTTGCTCCAACAACTGTGTTGGAGCACTGCCTTTTGCAGCTCTCTAAATATGTGTTCACATTTGCCTTGTGAAGAAAAGGTTGTATCAGTTCCCCAGTTCTCAAAGGATTTAAAAAATATCTTTGAGATATTCATATTTTGCTGTTTTCATGCCTGAAAAGTACCTGGTTTAGTTGTAATCAGAAAATTATATGCTTTCTATACATTAGATTGGGTAGCCCAAATTCAGTGTTTTCTTTGATCTTTATTTTACTTGAAGCAGCTTTCAAATATTGAAAGGGTTAAAATATGTGAAACTAATATATTGCACATTCACCAAAGCCGTTAAGAATTTGCTTTAAATCTTGTTTTTATAAGTAAGGTTTATTTATGCCTGGCACAATTACATACACAGTCCTGGTCATCTAAACATAAGGACAGCCAAATATAAATTCACTGAAGTCACAATACGGTGAGTACCTATATGAAATAAACAAGAGAGGAAAATAATCTGTGTAGGTGACTTCTCTGAATGTTCTTGGCTTTCATGTACTGAGAAAAAGCTGTGTATAACAGAAACTCTTACTGAGCAGTTGTAGCAAAAAACAAACAAAAAATCCAATGGATTTATTATTATTTTTACAATGTCCAAAAGCTTGCCAAAATCCACTTTCACTTTTCCAGCCTGGTCTCTACAAGTGAAGTAGTTTTGCCTGTGTCCTGTCTGAGAAGTTTTGTGGAAGTCTGATGAAGCCATCTTTTCATGTCTGTGCCATGGGTAAGCTTCTGCCTAGGCCCTCCTTACTCCACAGAGCTCCATTTGTGTCTATATATACTACATATGTTAACTAGTAACTAGAATTTAGGTATGTCTTCATTTTCCTCATCTCATCCAAATTTTGCCCCTTTTCTTCGGAGCCACCATGCAGTATAACTTACTTCTTTTCACTTAAGGCTGTGTTTGAGCCTCTGTCCTCCAAGATAAGCAAATGACAATACCATTATTGACTTTCAGGAGAACAAGGTTTCACTGGTGTCTCTTCTGAGAGAAATACAAATACTATTTCAAAGCATCATTCTGTCGGCAATCTCCTGTGGTTGAGAAATCCTCCTTGTTGAATTTTATGTTGAGGCTGTAGGATTCAGAAGATAAGACAGAGAACAAAGTTTTCAGGATTTGAATGCAAGGAATCAATGACAAAAGGTTTCTGTTGCAGCGTTTAACTTTTAAGCATCTTGGTATTTAAAGGTCCTGAGGCAACCAGACTATAAAATTTTTGCAGAGAATGCTGTGAACAGAAAATGCTGTATAATGTAAGAGGAGAGCGGCCCACCAAACCTGGAAAGCAATGGCCTAAAGCAGTGGATATGGAATGCTAGTGCCCACTGGGCCTTAAGTACCTTACTTAAGGTTTACTACGTGGCATCTGGCAAGCTCCACAGTCCTATTTACAGTATTGATGTGGGCACTTTTCTTAGACCATGACTTGACAGGAGGATCTCAACTCCAGTATTCCTACTGGTAGATCTCACCACTAGGCTAAAATGTCACAGTCTTTTTCTGATCCAATAAATAGTGATGTATGTAAGATGGAAATCTGCATTAACAGGGACAGAGCAATCCAAAATCAGGGTAGGTAATGGTTATGACATTTATTCTGCAGGGAGGTTCAAGGCCTCTGTCCACTCTTTGGGGAAGGACAGCTTCTGACCTGCAAATGGGACAGAAGCAGGAGTAACTTCTCTTCCTTAAACCGTATATGGTGCAGGACCTAACTCTGTAGTTCTAGGAATTACTCATTTTAGAGTAATACCAACATGCTCATCAGTATCAAAGCTTACACAGATCTTTGGGCATTCAATCAATCAATCAATCTATCTATCTATCTATCTATCTATCCATCACAGCTTTTAATACATTCTATTTAATAAGGGCCTACTGGTTTCAGGTAGGTCTAGGATATTGCAGTAAATTTTGAGGATATAAAATCTCAATTTGTATGCCATTTGACTCCTCTGTGCTATAACACATATAACCTGCAGAGAAAGTCAGTATGATGAAGTGATGTTTACAGAAAAGTAGAAAGAGTCTGAAATTGGTTTAGGGCATTGTAGTTGGTTGACTCTGGCTGGACACCAAGTGTCCACCAAAGCTTCTGTCTCACTCCCCTCTGCAACTGGACAGGGGAGAGAAAATATAACGGAGGGTTCATGACTTGAGACAAGGACTGGGAGAGATCACTCACCACTTATCTTCACAGGCAAAACAGACTCAAAGTGAAGACATTAGTTAAATTTGTTACTAAAAAAAATCAGAGCAAGATAATGAGAAGTAAAATAAATCTTAAAAGCACCTTTCCCCCACCCCTCCCTCCTTCTCAGTGGTGCAGGGAGATGGGGAATGGGGGTTGAGTTCATCACATGTCCTTTGTGCTGCTGCTCAGAGAGAGAAGTCTTTTCCCTGCTCTATCATGGGGTCTCTCACAAAGGAAATAGTTCTCCATGAACTTCTCCAATGTGAGTCCATCCCATGGCCAACAGTTCTCCATGAACAGTTGCAACATGGGTCACGTTTCCACGGGGTGCACTTATTCAAGCACAGGCTGCTCCAGCGTGGGTCCCCCACAGAGCCACAAGTCCTACCAGGAAAACCTGTCCCGTGAGCTCCTCCCTCCATGGGTCAGCAGCTCCCTGTAAGGACCCTGCTGCAACATGGGCCTCTCATGGGGTCACAGCCTCCTTCGGGCATCCACCTGCTCTGACATGGGTCTCCTCCATAGGCTATGGGTGAGTCTCTGCACCCCTGTAGACCTCCATGGGCTGCAGGGCAAGAGCTGCTCCACCATAGTCTGCACCACGGGCTGCGGGGAAACCTCATCTCCGGCTGGAACACCTCTTCCCCCTCCTTCTCCACTGACCTTGGTGTCTGCAGAGTTGTCCACCTGTTCTCACCCTGCTCTTCTCTGTCTGCAATTTCATCTGCCCAATAACTCTTTTTTCCTTCTTGAATATGTTATCACAGAGGCATTAATATCATTCCTGATTGGCTCAACTTTGACCAGTGGTGGGTGCATCCTGGAGTCAGCTGGCATTGACTCTACCAGACATGGGGGAAGCTTCTGGCAGCCTCTCACAGAAGCCATCCCTGTATCCCTCCTGCTACCAAAACCTGGCCATTCAAATGCAATGCAGGCACTGAAATGATGGAAATTATTATTTTGGTTATATTCTTCTGCTTTTAATGAGATTATTTTGTGAAAATACTTTCTAGGGGAACCAGCTTTATGAGTGTACAATGAATAATGTGAAGATGGTTCCTTTTTTGGAAAGGAAATGTCAAAGAAGACACACACCAGACTCTTTAAATTTATAAACTGACTTTGTAAATATTAAACAACATTGAGACTCAACGAGGTAATCAACTTAGTTATTTGCTTTTAAAAAATCCTCAAACATTTTTGCACAACCCATGGAAATACCTACTATTATTGAATTTTGCCGCTTGTTTGCTTAAAACCTTGGATTTTCAAGATCTTTTCAAATAGCACCTACTGGTATGGGACTTTACATCATTAAAATTTTATATCTAATGTACTGGGAGCAGTAAACTGGTTTGACTTATGGCCTTGGGATATGAAAGGAGAGAATAATTATGACTGTAAATCTGGAACAAAGAAATTTTAAGGAGAAAGCCTGCCCCAGAGGAGTTGAAACAGAGGTGTGTCAGGGTAAGATTTGAGGAAATAGGCTGATGAAGAGACCCTATGCAACAGTCCTTTAAACACCCAGGTCTGTCTTAGCTTACAAAACTCACTAAATTAGATAAATTCAGTACATATAGACCATTTATTGTGTTAAATCCATTTTCTTTTCTATGTTTAGTTCCTCTTCTGTAGATTAAGCACTTCATTTTGAGGAAATTGTTCTGAGTCTTTGTGGAGCTACAGGTCATATATCCTAAATGGAAGGTTTTCTGGATAAGCTAAATGCCATTTGTCTATTGCTTTATTGTGTTTTATAAGCAGGATTGTAATAACCAAATGTCTGAGTTCTGTTTAACCTCTTTTAAAACAGTTCATGCCGTGAGTTTATGAAGTTTAGTGGTAAAAGGGAGGGGGCAGTGCAGAATTTCTTTTGGTAATAATAATTCCAAGTTCTTCTGTATTCATCTGCTTTATGTAAGAGGGACAACCACGGATATCATCCCCTCTTCCCTGCTATTCTTTCTCCTTCAGTCCAGAAATCTGGTTCCCATGAAGGCTTCATTTAGGGAAACACAGGAGAGAGGACAAGGATGGAACTAAATCAATAACTGAATTCAGATTTGTTTGTTATATGTGGTTCTGATTTAAATGTAGAAAATTAAATGATGAATAAATAGGTTACCTGCCATTCATTACTAATGAAATTGTATTGGGATATACAAGCACCCATATCTCTATATGTGTGTACATAAATATAAATTTACTTTTACATATTAAATGAACTATCAGGTAAATAAATTTGGCTGAGCAGATATTTCTGTTGTAAGATTAGACTCTGTTTTGTCTGTTTGTTTTAACTTTAGCAGTAGGGGAAGAACAAATAGGAAGGTGGAGAAAAAACAATGTGATGGATGTGAGTTTGTGAGATTCAATTTCAAAACAATTGTAAACTTATCAAGGGTTTTAAAAAATGTAATATATTTGAGTAATAGGACCTATTACCAACTGCCATGTCTTACTATTACAGAGATTTTTTGAAACCTAAGATATGTACTGCTTTGAATGAATAATTAAGTTCATTAAGAACAAAGTGAAACACAGCTTAATGTAGAAAACATAATGGAAATTCAATTTCATTCATAACAGGAATCTTAATAGACTATCAAGCCACCATGGCTACCACTACAATTTTGTGCAGTAAGTATAACATTGGGTATAAAAATTATTGATGGCATGTGACAAATGAAAATGTGTTATTAGTTACACTGCGATAAATCTATATGGTAAACATACAGTACTCTCTAGGCATAACAGTAAGACTAGTTTGAATATTTTTACAGGGAAAAGATGTCTGAAAATACTTCTTAAAAAATGAAATTTTTTCTTTCATGTCATGATTGTACATTTCTAAAAGTGCAATATTTCAAGGTTTTGAATTCTTTCTTCACCATCATTTCATGCAAAGTTCATTGCCAAATGCAGTATTAGTCCAACAGAAAACATTAAAGTACTCCCAAGTAGAGCACTGTCATATGCTAAGGCAGAATTGGCTTGGAAAGTCAAGTTCTGGAGCAAACTAAATGGCAACTATAAAAATACACTAAAATAAAACATACAGTACTTTTTCAGCACTATTATGGTAGGATTCAAGTTCCCATGCAGGAATGAAGCAGACAACATCTCTTTGCTTAAGCTGTGCCAGTCCCTCCACCCTCAGCTCTGGCACCTACCTCACATCTCAAAGCATGGTCATTCACATTCATGCATTAAAATAAGAGTTCCCTTCCTGCCCAAAGTACCTTACACATGTCCAGGAGTATCACCTTCTTTTCTCCCCCTGCTCCTGTGAACTTCATTGTCCAGGTTCTGGGGCCATTCACCTACCCATGCCAATCACCTCACATCAAGAGGGCTCAGGAACCAGGTTCATTGAGCAGAACTGAGGATCACAGGTGAATTTGAGCTAATTTGAGCCTTTATGTTAGTGGATAATTGGCATAGAGACACAGACAGGTTAGCAATCAGAATTTAGATGCCATCAGCATATTAAACAGGAGAAATTAAATAGTGATGGGATTTGGGGAAAATATTGATATGAGGGTGTAGAGTAGGCAAATGACAGTGGTTGCATCCAATTTTACTCTTTAGTGCTGCAGTCTCCACTATCATGCTGTGTCTAAAGGTTGAAGCAGAAAGCACAAACTTGTACACTCCTTAAAATTCAGATTTACTTAATCTCATTTATAAAGTAAAAGTTGCTATTTTTATACATGATTGCTGTCTACAGTGGCAAATTGTGATGAATGGCAAATCAGAAAAACAGTTCTTTTTGAGATAGCAAGGTTCAGAGCAAGGTTACTAATCCTATCATCCACCCCTCGTAAGCCATCCATGAGCCCATCTCCTTTTAACAGGTGTTTGCCTTAAGCCCCCTAATGTTTTTTTTTATTTTTCTAATTTTGTAAGCCTTACAAGTTTTATAGGTAATAGAAGTAGATTTTAGAAACAAACCCCTTTCTCCCTCCTCCCCTAGCACCCCTTAGTTTATACATTCCTTAATCCTCTCACCCCATTCCATAATCCCCATATCAACCCTATTCCCATATCCAGTAGAAAATGTTTAGTCTCTTAGTCAAGGCAAACCTGTCTTGTTTGGAGAACACTTGTATCTTGGCCTAAACCGCAGGACAGTGTCAAGGAACTGGGTGACTCTGCTCTCTGTACCCCGAAGATGATGAAGGATGATGAAGAGGGGGTCCCAAAAAGCCCCCCGACCCAATTCCAGGAGGCGGGCCAGGGGGTGGACCAGAGCAAAAGTCAGAGGGAGGACACACTTGGGATTGGCCAGATATTGTTATAAATGTAACATCTCGGGCACAGCCCGGCGCGCGCGTCATGTAACATCTCTTGCCTTGGCACAGTTAAACCCTTTCTTATCTCACCCCAGCTAACGGCTCCGAGATTTTTTTCTTAGCACCAGCTGAGCAGGCATCATCTATATGTTCCCAGGGGTCAGTCCCTGTCTGCTTCCATTTTGCTGACAACTGTACAAGATTCTTCTGACCTGTATGTGATGCTAAGATTAACATGCCGCTCATTTGTCCTCACAGTAAAAGACACAATAATGTGCTAGTACTGTAAAGTACAGAAAGAGATGTCTCATGGCCACCTGAAAAGTTCCTGTGTAGTCTTTGGGGAAAAAGGGAGCTGGCAGTTGGTAGTTGATGGGGTAGGTAAAGAAGAGCCTTCTATTGCTGATTTTATATTCTGTCATCTCTGATCTGGAGTAATTTCTGTCTCTGGTGGTCTGTGTTCAACCTATGGCCATTTTTCCTCTTCTGTTGTGGCTGCAGTAATGCAAACATCAGAGGGATCTCCAACTTTTATTCTCTGTACAGTTCTCAGGTGCTTCCCAGCAGGGTGAAAACTGTGTGACCTTTTTGCATATTGTGTTTCATGTCTTCTAGATATCTTGAAATTTTCTGGTCTATACAAATTTCTTGCTATGTTAGGGAACTTCCTCAGCTTGATGACTGTTGAACAAATATCCAGTCATATTTTGTTTGTTGTTACTGTTTGTCAGAAGTTTAAGAAATTAATCCAACAATTTATTTCTTTTTAATGCTGATAAGCATGTGTTATAAGCTGCTGACTGTCTAAAGTACTGTGAATTGTGAGACATTAGAAATAGACTAACTCAAAATATCATCTTTTAAGTTATGGAGATAAAATGGCACACATTAATTTCAAAAGCAAAGATCTGTTATCTGAGTACTAACTTTACAGCTATTTTAATGGGAATTCTACAGAAATTAAGGTATTGGGAAGGCCTGCAGTAGGAAAAAAGTATATTTAAGTTGTTAATATTGCTGTAATATGCATATCCTGAGGAATAAAACCAAGGAATCTGTATGAATCAGTCACTGCACACAACCAGGTAAATTATTGTGATAGGATACTCTCAGTTTGGTTTTTGTGAGGCTTTTGATAGGGGATTTTTTTTTCCTATAAGGGTCACAGTATCACTCATGCACTCTGGAGTGTTGTCTACAACTCCACAGAGGGCTCAGATCCAATGAAGTCATTGTCACATAAGAAAATTTTTGAAAGTTACTTAAATAATAGTTTTCTAAGCATGAATACTAAGTCATTATCTGAAGGGGAAGTTTTCAATATGCATTGTTTTTGGATAGGGAAATCCAGTCTCACTGCAGCTGTTTGGTTTTCTTTTCTCATCCATGTATTGAGATGTTTTGCTTCCAGTCTCCTTTCTCACTTTCATTGCTGCTTTTTTTTATTGCTTTGTGTGTTTGGTTTAGTCCCACTGTCATCCTCTGAAGCCTAATACACAAAACAAATGGTTTGTATCTCTTTCTCATTGGGTCTATATTTTTCACAAAGTATTTTGAAGGGATAAGTGTTTTCTTTTTTTTAGAATGGGTGTCTGAATTTTTTTCCCAGATTGTAAGGTGTTGGAGCTGAATGTGGGAGAACTGCTCCATTTTGTGATACCTTTTTGTTCTACCTCAGAGCAAAGTCAGAATTGCAAGAATATTTTGCAGAAAATCTTGAGCTGAAGCAACTTTTTCTAATAAACAAATTGGTCACATATTCTTAGAGGAATTTAGAAAAGTTCAGCTAGAAGATATTTAAATGTATGTTGAAAGGTATGTACCTTACGGCCTTTACAAACCAGCATATTTTGATGAAAAGGATTTTGTAAAAATTTTGGGCAGCTCTAAGCAGTTTCTCATTAGCATACATAGTGTACTGCTCCAGAAGATGAATATCTTAATTTCTCTATTGATGAAGAAGCAGCTCCTCATACCACCCTGGGAAAAGATTTTTAGAAGAATTTAAAAATCCAATATTAAAAATCCTCAGTTCCATGTTAAATGGAAAAGAGACTCAGAGAAAAGTAGTTAAACCTGAACACTTTCTAAGGAATTTGCCCCCAACTCCACCAAAAGAAGTCATTTAACACTGAATGAATAAAGTTCTGTAAAGTTCCATAGAGGAGGAAGCTCTGGATCAGAGAAAAAGATTTAAAAGTTTCTTCATAAAATTAAGATATCTTTAAATGTTTCCTAATGACCAACAGGGGTGAGAAAGTTTATTACAAACTTTGTCTGAAAGACAAAACAGTGTACCAGCTGACCACAAGGTAGAACTTTGACTTCATACTGAATGAAGCAAATACAGTACAGTGGAATGCAATGATAGCTTTTTTCTTAGATGTTGGGCACAATCCTGTGGAGAATACATTTATTCATAGCCAGCCATTCTTTGGAAGAAATAGTCTTACAGTAAGACATAGGCAACCTTACTTGTACACCACATACTGCATTCATGTATTTCTTTGGGGTATATAATTTAGCAAGATGTTAGCTGTTTGACCCCAAACTTTCCAGCTAAGTGACTGTTCAGGGTAAGCTGTGAAAACAGTAGTACACAGCTACTCCAGAGAAGAATGACATAGAGAAATGACTTTCCATGCTGTATTGGTTTGAGCCACCACTCTCTCTCTCACGGGGGGAGGGGGTGGGCTAGAGGTGGTTGGTCCCAGGAGAGTTTCCACTGAGGGACCAATCGGAGCTGTTTTTTCACTCCTGTGAAATTAGATATTACAACAGCTGGAAGTTTTTGGGAGAGAGAGAATCGGAGCCACGAGGGGTGGCTGGGGGGCCCCCAAATCCAGGGGGCCCCTGGGCCTCCTCGGCCTTGGTTCAGCCAGGGCCAGGGTGGTTTCCTTGCTGGTTCTCCCCCGCCACTGCCCAGGAGAGGCGGTGGGGTGGACTTGGAGGCCAGCCAGGGGAGTTGGAGCTAGCTAGCTCCCTTGGCAGGCATGCTTGGTACTGGAGCCAAGCCAGGAGATGGGCCAGGGTGGTCTGGAGCCCGGAGAAGCAGCTGCGATTCCCAGAAGCTGGAAGAACTCCAGGTTGCAGGAATTGGAAACGGGCCAAAGGGCTCGGAGGTGCCCTTTGTGGGTTTGGACGACGGCGGCCGAAAACCGAAGGAGGAATGAGCGGGGGGGAGGAATGCCCCTGTGACAAGTGGAAGCTGAAGCTGCAGCAGCTAGAACAGAGAGGATGCCAAACCAGCAGTCTTTCTCTGTGTAAGGACTTTTGTTGAAAACTATTTGGGGTAAAAAGACTGAGCGAGACCCAGAAACCTGCAACCTGGAGAGGGAGAGTGAACATCTTACTCTCTGGGAGGAACCTTCACGAACCAGGGAGAAAGGACTCAAAGCTGACTCCCTGGACCTTTCGTGATGAAGACCTGATGACATAAGTGTTTCCCTTGCAGCTCAGCAGGAGACCTCAGCAAGAGCTGAGGGCTGGTGGGGGTGCAAGAAGACCCCTTCCCTGATACCCCAATGATAGAGAGACTTTTAACTATCACCCTGAAAACTTCTCCTGAACTGATGTGGGAGGGCCCAGGAGTGGTAGGGATTATTATTAATACTGTCTATTTATTTGCTCTTTAGTTTCTATATTGTTTAGTGTGGTAGTAATAAATTGTAATATAATGCCACCATGCTGAGGTGTGCCTGTCTGAAAACTTCTCTTCGGTGTTGAGGTAAAATGTAGGGGGAGCTTGGAGATTGGATTTTTGGGCTAACCCCCCCTCCCCCCAAAAAAATAAATTCATGAGATACAGTGATTTGGAGGAATCTTGTGAAATTTGTCTGAAAAGTGGCCTTGCAAAGCAAATCCAGACCACGAAAACCTAGGAGATTGAGTTGATTTATACCTGCAAGGCAATTGTTACAGTTTTGCAACTGAAAACTCCAAAAAATGACGAAAATAGTGACATATGGGATTATCTCTGGAAAATGCATGCTGAATGCTTCCATATAAGGAGTAGGGCACGAGTACAATGCATAGAGAGCAGCATATTGAACCAGCACTACTAAACAATGTACTTAATAGCTACTTGCTGTGTGAACATCAGCATTGGAGTGCACTAAGGAATGCACAGAAGCCCCACGGGAAAAAGTAATATGAGAATGTAAGTAAGAACACCAACACTCTATATAAATAAAAAAAAGAACAGATCTACATTGCACAGTCACCCATAAAACTGACCTTTTCGAGTATTTTTTTCCCCACTTTTAATACTCTTATTCAGTGGTCCTTTCCTTTACTCTTGCCAGTATTGTCAGTGAGCTCAATTTGATTAATAGTTATATAGGTTGGCCTTTCCTTAGGTGGAGATAGAGGCATTCTTCCCAGCAAGAGAAATCCATGCTGTGAGCTATCTGCTCACATGCAGTTTTTGTTCCTTTACCCTTCCTCACAAACTGCAAAATCAACACTTTTGCTACCTGCAGAAATGTGAACTTACTGTGTCATTTTGTGATATAAAGGAGAGACAAGGTGATATCCAGCTGCAATCAGCATGTATTTGCAATTACTAAAATTCTATTATAGAGGAAATTGTCATCCTGAGTTCAATTTCAATGTTTTATATGTTTCCTCATTAACAAAGACAAATTAAGAGGAGAGCCTACATTTGCTTCTTAAGTAAATCAACTTGATAGGAGATCATCTGTGCCATTTTCAGAGTTGAAGGAAAAGTTTGATCTCTGTGGGCTCTCAAAATTCTCTATGAAAAGCTGAGTTTGGTAGGACAGCAACCACAGAGGTCTGTCTAAAAGTATTCACACAAAATGAGCTGGAAATTGTTATCTTTGAAATTTTTCTACTTTCTTTTGAAATTAACAAAGAAGAAGTCTTTATGGAGCTCTTCATCTTCTTATGCCTGTATCTAATTGGCTCAAAACATTCAAAATATAAAAAAAGACAGGGTTTGGGTTTCAATACTGCCCCATGGCTTGTAAGAATTGGATGGATTTCTTGTTGAGAATAAAGGAAGCAACCTTATAGGAAATGTTCCAAGTTTAGTTTACTCAGTTTCTGTAAAAATGTATGCATGTAAAAGAAAGGCAGAGAAATAATCTTTCACAGCAAATAAAGCCATCTTGATGAGGGATGGGTAGACAAAGCCATTAATCATGCTAAACCATTATTAACAGCTAAAAGCATGCAGGCCTTAATCCTGTACTTGAACCTGGCTGTTGCGACTGCCTGTGTTTCATGGGTAAAAAACAGAGACTATTTCTTCTTATATTTTGTCTTCCATGGCTTCAATTTGACAAAATAGAAATCCCTAGCCAATATTATTTACTTTAATCTTTACTTTACCAACACGCAGAGTCACTGATTCTAGTAAAGCACTGGGGTGTGTGAGTAAAACCAGCAGTGTTCTGAAAAATGTTTCAACATTTATTAACTGTAAGTAGATCATAAAGTCCTACTGAAGCCATTGGAATTTGGTCATGTGTTTACAGTTAAAGTGCAAGATATTGATATGTGCATGAGGACTTTCCTAAGGAAAGGCCTACTTTATGTGTGCTATAAAAATGCCTTTTTCTTTTGTCCTCATCATGTCTATCATTATGACATAACACTATTTTTTCATTTATTTTTCACAGTTTTTCAGGATTCATGAAAACATTTTACAGGGACAAATTTGGATAGCAGCTGGAGGCAGATTGTTTTGGGAAATGAGACTGAAATTGGCTGAGGTACTAGATAAAAAATGGATGTAATCTGTGCAATACTAAAGGTTTGCCTTATTAAAATTCCCCACATTGGTGCTGATTTGATAAACACCTTTGTTAGGATACATCACATAGTATATTAAAAAAATCTGTTAATGAAAAATGAATATTGCAGTGTCTTTTTGACAGGCTGAATCAATATGGTCTTTTTAATAATTCAGTTTATTCTTCAAAATATCATTTTCCCCCTAGAACAGAAAATAAGAACATGACATAACTACCAAACGTCACCTTTTTCCCTTGCTAGCAATGCACATCTGACTGCTGCCTACTGTTCCCCACTCTTTTGGAAGCTGTGTTAATCTATAATGATTCTAGAAAAGCTCATTTTTGACATGAAAAAAGGTCTATTATTTTCTGAAGAATGGCAGGTCTGAAAGATTGACCCTCATTTTTTAGACCTGATATGTTTTATTTTCTCTATAGGTGATCAGAACTGATAAATTTATGAAGTGCCTCCTGCATTTAGGGGAAAATGAACATTTGATTTGACATTTGCAGCCCATTTTCCTCTTTAAGAGGTCATAAAAAGTGTGAACAGCACAGATAGTGTATCAGCTCCTGACCCTGACAAGTCCTCACAAGGTGTGTAATTCTATTTGTCTGACCAATGTTTTTTCTGGTTATCTCTGTCCAGGCTGCCTACTGCAGTATGAAGTTTCCTGTATATTATTTTATTTTGCTTTGTTATTTTTGATACGGATGTCTTCTCAGAATAAGAAGCTCTCTGGAAACTAGAGAAAATAAAAGGATTGGACTGTCTGGGATATTACATCTGTTGGTTTACCTGTCACATTAGGTTTATATTTAGCTTGGCTTCCTAAGTAGCAGGTTTTCTGGCTCTTGCTCCCAAAAACTCTGGAGACCTGAGAGGAAACTGGAGGTGTTTCTGTGTGGAGTAAGGGACAGAAGAGATGACTGATTTATTGCATAGGATGGAGATCTAAGCGATCTAGGGAGAAGCTGCATTATTGTCATAGCAGAGACAGTTTAGGTAACATCAGACTAGACTTGTAGGATACTGAGCATACCAGCTGACACAAGGAGGATCTTCTCCTCCCCTCTTCCTGCTACCTCCAGGAAGCAGAAAGCTTCTGAAATGATACAAGTTTCTATACATTAGGGTGCAGAACTGATGGCGTAGTGAGTTTTTCTTCTTATTTATGTTTTAAATATTGAAACTTGTCTTAGCAAGTGCATGTGTTATACTTCAAGACATCTCAGACTGTTTAAGAAAACTGCAGAGCATGAGCATGAGATTCTCTGCTTACTCACTACCTCTGAAAGTGCATTTACATTAGTTATCTAATGCTAGATAGTGAAAGTATCTAAAAGTGAGCTGGACATAGGTGCTGTACTCCCTCTGCATTCAATATGAATGCTAATTGTTCAGAAGTCTGGGGAATGTATTTCAGATGTCAAGCTGTAGGTATTCAGTTCCAAAACCTGTAGCCTTAGTGTCTCTTTTAAAACTGCAACATGATAGAAATGTTTTTCCCAGGTGACACAAAGCCCAAGGTGTCCTTAATACCTATTTAGGTACATTCAAAGGAAAGCTGATTAATTTGTTGAAAATAACAAGTATTGTTTGTTTGCACCAAGGGACAGAAGTCAGAGTTTTGAAGAATTTTTTTTCCTTTAAGGTAAGAGAACAATACTGGAAATCAGATGCTTTACCAGTATGTTATTTCTCTTTCAGCTGGAAGGAGTACTCCACTAAAATGTAACAGAAGCTGGTTTTATTTAATTTTCTCATTAAAACGACCTGCAGGATCCCTAACTGTAAGAAGTGGTGTGCCCTTAAATAGTGCCAGCAAAGAATTGTTTAGGAAGGTTCCTGTTTTGACATACTGTAGGAACATTACAGTTTTGTTTGGTTCCTATTTCCTCTTCTCCCCTCTAGAAAGCATGGATTGGACTAAACTGATGTTCCTCCTTTCCTTTGTTTGTTTTCATTGTCAGTTTTGGCAAATCTCTAAGTCAAAGGACATTTCCAGTAACATGTTACAAGACCAACATCTTCCAGATGAGACTCCCTTCAACACTTGAGAAGTGTGAGTTGCTGTTTCTGCACGCATTGGGTGTGGATCTTCCTCAGCTGGTGTGATAAGCTGGATGCATGACCCTCACTGTGCTCATGATGAAGGGTCACTCTGCTAGTCAGAAGCAAGTACAGTGCTTTGGATTTGCAGCTTGCATTCAGGGCATTCCAGGTCCAATACATCTGCTGTCCTGCAGGGCAAACCAGGGAATATAACTGGCTTTCTTGGATAGAGAATGAAAAGAGACTCTAGAGACCACCAACCACACAAGAGGAAACAGATGCTGTCATTAATTTTTTATGGATGTTTGTTGTAGGTGCATTTCACTCAGGTGACTGAGATGACTTTCTGTCATGCTGAAGGAGAGCAGTGTGTCCTCTGAATGTCTCAGACTGTCAGCATTTAAGGACTTCTTTGCTTTGGGGTAAATGGGAAGAACATTTATGCAATGTTATAATAATTTTTTGAATTATGAACACACTTGCAACAGATTGGAATAGAAGTGCTAGAGACTGCCTCCAGATATGGCTGTCTACTTCAAAATTACATTTAGCACAAAACCATTAATAGTCCATTCCTCATAATACATTTTATTATACACCTCTCTTACTGACACAAAGACACTGTTATTCCTCCAAGTGGAAATAACATCTTGTCTACATAGTTCAAACGTTAGAAAAGCCAGCCTACATTTCCAGAGTTTTACAACTTAAAGAAAGATGGGTTGCATAAAAAGATGTTAGGATTTAATTTATCTCCTCTAAATGTGTAAGAAATGTTGGTACTCAGTGGGAATTTGTTTCTTAATTTCTAGAAATAAAGTTATGCAACTAAAAAAACAGGCAAGAGAGAAAAAGATCAAGATTTGCCCTACCGTGTAAGTGCAAAAAAGACAGAACCTGGGAGATACTGGTTTCTCCCTGGGTACTGAGGATGACTCCTGCTACGGGAATTCACAAATGCAAGAGAATTTCAGCCTTTTTCAGCTAACAACTTGAAGCCCTATGTCTAATTTGCATAGAAATTATGGAATGCAATAATTATCATTGCAGATCTGCCTGAAAAAGGTAAATAGGGATGGTTCAGCAGGCTTTTACAGACCTCAGTAAAAAGTGTCTCAGTGTTATCTGCAACCTTGGGCAGAAAAAAGAGGTGGTTTTTCTCAGGATTGTCACCCTGCATTCCTTGTAGGCCATAAATTTCCTGTATTTTAATGTCTCAAGGTATATCAGATGAAGTGTGTTATCTTTGGATCAAAAAAGGATGTAAAATGGTATAAGCCTGAATATCATTCTTTGTAGTAATCACAAGCTCAAGAGCAAGATCTGGTTTTAAGCACTCTACATCTGCTATTAGCTGTTTTAAGTTAGTTTAATAACAGCAATATACCAGTGTTTTTAAGGTGGTGATGGTAGCAACATCACCTTTTGACAGGTGAAACAAGATATTAAGGTAGGCATGAAACTTTACTAATTGCTGTGTGTGAACTACATGTATTATCTTCCATTTTCTCTTTACATATATGCAGTATTATGCATAATTATGCGTACATAGTGAGTAAGGGAGAAAATGCATATCAGAGAGGCTTTTTTTTTTTAAGGATAGCTCTTTGAAGCTGTCCAGAATTTGAAATAGAAGTTGTCTTGGAAAACTTTGACTTCAGGAAGAGGAGGTGAGAAGAGTTCTAATGCATTTAAGTTAACCATATCTGTGAAATATGTCCAAGGGATAAATTTCCAATTGTGAATATATATGTAAATAATACATCATCTTACAAAGCACATTTTTTTTCACATAGTGCATAATATGGATCTGGATTATGTTTCCACTGGAGATCATCAAAATAATACTTGGACTGCATGTGCGAAAGTGGCAGATTTTTTTTATCAGCAATATTATTCAAAATAAAATAAGGAAAATCAAAGATCACACTTCAGGACATAAACTGAGACTCACAAAAAGGCTCAATGGCCATCCATAATGCTGGCTAGATGAATAGTGCGGACAGAGAGTGTTATCTTCCTCCCCAGTATAAAGTGTTCCTTTGCTGGAGATAGCTAGCATACTTACCAGTCTGATTGCTACGCAAGATACTGTGGAGCAGTTTTACACCTTCTAATAGTGCCTCTGACTTTTACTTCTCTGCTGTGTTTTTTAATTTTGAGTTGTTTGTACTTGAAGCCATTCTTTGTTTATTAATCAACATGTTTTGGTGTTGTTGTGCTGTTAATAATATTGATTTTTTTATGGTTTCTGAAATCTGTGGAATGATGTTATGCCACAGCTGAAACTAACTCCCGTGTAATTTGGGTTCCTGCCATGCAGAACTGTCTCCTATCAGATTATTGTATAACTGCAAGCAGGAGAAGCAAAAAAGGGTGAAATGGAGCAGAAGAAAAATGAAGGGGAATAAAAAGGTGAGAAATGTACGAAAAAATCATGGGCTACTGAAAGTTCATAAAACAAAGAGGACTTTACAACAATGCAGTTTTCATGAGACTGCCTCGTGTCTTCCTCTATATTCCTTTATTTCCATAATGCTGAATTAGTGATCCACTCCTGAATAAGAAAAGTCAAGCTCAATCAGTGTCTGGGTAAAAGACCTTTTAGGCACTTACATGTATTACAGTAATGGAGTAGATTTATTCTCATGAGACCTTGAGCTAGTATTAATGTGAGTCATACTGCTTATGTCAGGTGTTTTGTTTTTAGGTGCATTATCAAGGACGCACCATGCTCCACTGCGTTTTTATTTTATTTTTTTTCACTTCAGAACAGGGGTTAATTCTGCTGTTCTGACAAAATTATAATCTGAAATTATGCAGTTCTTGGCTTCATTTTTGTGGACTGAATTAATTCATTTGCGTTCGTATCCATTTTCAGTCCTGAGCAGCTGAGGAATCCCTCTGCATTACTTAAGTGCCGCTCTCTTTCCCCGTATAAATGGACGGGTGTACAGCAGAGACTAATTTTTCAGACAGGTGCAAACTTATGTTACTTATATCTTTGATACAAATTCCTGCAGAGAAACAAAGTGAATTTTAATATGGCTTTCAGCTTTCGTTATGGCTGTATGATTTACAACTTTCTTCATTTGCCAACAGCTCCTCCATTGCAATGCAGATTCTTGAAATGAAGTATATTTGAGAAGTGGGATATAAAAAATTAGAGAGGGAAAGTTGCTTGTAATCAAATAAAAACCTGTCTTCCAAAAATTTCCAGGGTCCTTGAATCTAGCCTGTGCAAGTGCTATTTTTTATCTAAGAGATGGGCTTCAGTGTTGTGACCTCGCCTTGGATCTAAACTTGTAAAACCTGGAGGAATTTTACTTGTACTCACTCCAATTTAAAGGCTTGATGAGGAAAAATAGCATAATGACTTAATTTAAATATTAATCCCTTGCATACTACAGCTGCAGATGAAAATTTATTAATACATTAGCTTAGTGTAGCTGATAATAAAGAGTGATGTAGGGAAAAGGAATGACCTGTGTAATAATGAGAGTTAGAGCAGCTGGTTGTAACTATTTAAAATTAAAGGTCATTATAAATGCAAAAATGGAAACATTGTATAAACATAATCTTTTATAACTCAAATCCCTCTGAAGAAATAATTTTTAATGTATCTATAAATACTGTGCTCATAATAAAAGTAATTTAACTAAAACAAATGAAAAAAATTGGAGAGACACATATATTGTACATGATCTCCCTTTTTCTCCCAGTGTGCTTTGCCTGTGACTGAGCTGTGTTCTCTCACATAGCTCTCTCTTTGTGTTTGCATTACACCTGGCTTATTGGTAGTGCTTCTAGTGTGTGTACTTTAACAGCATGTGAAGGCACACCATTCACACTTTCAGTATTTTATAGATTAGGAGATAGATACCATATTATTTTGTTATCTGGTGAAGAATCTGCAAGAGTTTGTTTCCATAGTGCTGTAGTTTGTTGCCTCTTTCAAAAGCTACAGTGTGAGGGAGTAAGGATCACAGTAAGGTTAGGTTCATGGGCACATTGTGGAATATGGGTACTGTGTGCAGAGCACATAATAGAAGCTTACTTCACCCTTGGTGTCATCACTTATAGTTGTACAATATGAATGGTTTTAGTACAAACTTTTGGAAGAGATGTGGCTCTGGTCTGACTATGTTCTCCAAACAGTTTTACCAAGCAAAAGAAATGGTTTCATTTCAGGAATCATTTGGGGGCCCCATTTTAACCATAATTTTGGCTACTGAACATTTTTGTTGAAGAGCACCAGTGTACAAAACCAGACATGCTTCTGGATGTTGCTGAAGTTTCCTTCTGTAGATGTAAATGTAATGACTGAAATTTTAATTCAATTTGCTATTGGTGAGAAAAAGCCAAATACATTTGTTACTTAAGAGCAGAGGGCAACTAATCAGTAGAGGGCAACTGATGTGTCACTGTTAAGGTTTTGAAAAAAAGACTTCCTCTGTTTTCACATATTGTGTAGTTTTCTTTCTTCAGGTACATCATCTTATACATACTCTTAGAATGTGTTTGCTTTCTCTGTGATTATGCCTATATGTGTTTGCAAATTATGCTTTTTCAGTGTGAATGTAACATTTTGTAGCAGGACAACAATTATGTTGAGACTAGAGCTCTCTGAAGGGGAGGCAGATTTCTGTGAGCCACTGCGGAGAATTTTACTATTTCATTTACTGTTTTGGTGTCCTCAGTGTAAAATGTAGCTTGCTTTGAATGTGCATGTCTCTTTTCACATTGTAGAAATTTCAAGAAAAGGTAAAAATCAAACTCCTCAAATACCCATCTATGTTTTATAATATTTAAAGAAATTATGTACATGGAAGAGGACAAGACATACTGTACAGGAGGGTAGGGACTGGAGGATCTTTAAGGTCTCATCCAACCCAAACCATTCCATGATTCTATGATATGTGATGCATGTCTTTACCCAAAAGATAAGAAACATAATACTTTAAATTTGAAAACTCTAGGGCATGATGTCTCTGAAATTGTTTATCTTAGAAATTATTTTTGTTCTTTTGGACAGATGTTCATCAGTTTTTCTGGCAAGAGAATTTTAAACCTTTCAGAAATGCTTGGTCCCTACTAATTATACTAAATTATACTCTGGGCACTTCAGTTATAAAAACCTTTAGTAAAGAATTGATAGTGTGAACTAAACATATGCAAAATCAGCTTTGCCATTCATTTTCACATACCTACTTTGATTTACACAAATTGCTATAGAAGCATGACTGAACTTTGTACAACTGTAAATGACTGCATGGAGTCCAAATTTTGAAAAATTGAATCATGTAACAAAAGTAGAGGTAGGTAAAGCTAAAAAAAAATTGAACTTTTAAGTTTGGAATATATTTTTTCTCAGACCTGCCCTTTAGGTTTCCTGAACTTTGATGAAAACACGGGAAACAACTCTGAAGTAATAAAGACTACAGGGAGAAATGTAATAAAACTTACAGATAAGAATCTTTTCAACTGATGCATTAAGGAAAGTTTAAATATTATGGAGAGTCCTCCAACAATAGTAGGATTGCATTCAGAGCAGACCAATAACAGTTAAACCTTTTTACATATGTGAAGGCTAAGAAAAATTCACAGGCTAAAAATATTACTTTGATGATTCTGGTGAAATGAAGACATTCTGAAAAAATAAAATCAAGGACATGAGAAAGATGGTGAGTTATTACTGTGCAAAAAGTGAGACAATATATTTTTAATTAATGACGATGTTAAATTTAGGTAATATTTATTTTTCCCATTTTGTTATGAAACACAAGCATAATTTCTAGAAGCTGTCAACCAGGAGACTTGACTATGCTCTGGCTATATAAAAAACCCCACCAACCCAAACCCAAAACTGGCAAAACCAAAACAAATGACATCCCCTCCCAACCAAACCCCAAAAAACAACCAAAAAAGATTCAATTCATTTGAATCCTTCACAGTCTCAAAGAGAATAAATTCTCAAATCTGGTAATTTTGGCTTTGTTATAAATGTTTTGGATTTTTCCATCATTGTTACTAGCCAGCCTCAGCCCTGGTGACTGAACAATATTGATTTGTTTATGTTCTGTTGCTTCAGGTAAAGTGGCAGAGATTACTGCTATAGATATAATATGGGTTGACAAATACAGCATCTGCTATAGCTATAATCTTGTTGATCAGATTGTGCCTCTGGCTTCCTTCTGAGGTATTCCAGCTGTCTTCCCTCCTGCCTTATTATTCAAAAGTTACAACTAAAGAAAAATGCCATTTGGAGGGTGTATGACAATACTTAAATTATAATAATCATGCCTGGTCCCTGAGATAATGATGTCTGACAGACAAATAGCCCCTCTCACAGCCAGGTAGAAGTCCTTGTATTAGTTCCAGTTTCTTGTTTGCTTCTACTTTGCTCAAGTGTCAGCTGAAAGTATTTCTTTCAAAGACAAATACAAGTGCTTATTTACAATACGATTTTGAAGACCCTTAGATGTGTTAATCAATGCACTACAAAAATAAGGAGGAATATGATCTTCCACTCTTCATTCCCTAGCCCAATTCCCCAATCCCAGCGAACATTTTGAGCCTAGAAAGCTACATCAGAAGAGGATCTACCATGGTTGCTAAGGTCAAGGGAAGATGGATTATTGTACGCTCTAGTTCTTCTACTAGTACTTCTACCCTGCACACCCAAAGCAAAAGAAACCCCAAACAGACTATGCCCAGCTCCTTGAAAAGGAGACTTTCATAGTACAATAATCTTACAATGAGAAAATATGATTAAGGAAAGTCATTTCCTCAGAGCAATCATTGTTTGTACTATTGCAATGTCAGACAGTTAAGTTTCTCTTAATAAAATTCTCCTTCACAGCCCAGCTGCTGCTTTTGCCCACTCCTTCCATTATCATTATGCATTTGTGAGAGCATCTATTCCTCTAGATATAAGTATGATGTGACAAAATCATGTCACAAATGGTTAGAGCAGTGGGTTATTCAGTAATTTACTGATTGCTTTTTGAGGGACAAAATGTCTTCTAGACACCTCCTATCCAACTGATTGTATAAGTAACCATGCCTCCTCACATCGGTGAATACATAGTGCTCCCTCCAAATTTCAGAAGATAATTTTAACATGGTTGTATGAAAATATATTACTCATAAAAAAGTTTTACTTAATGCAGTTAATAGTAATGTAGTCACAGAGCACTAAAGACAAAATATTTATCTGTGACATCTAGGATGGATGCTCTACAGATAAAGAGTGAGCATCGTGAAACTCACGGTGTGAGTGAACTACGTACTCATGAGAAGGTACATCACTGTGGCCATAAGGTACTGTAACTACCAGAGAAAATTAGGCAAATCCAAAAAAAATTTATTTCTTTCCAGATACAGTGCTTCCTTGGCAACACAGCAGACCAGCTGCATCTGCTGAAAACATGTGAAGTGACCCGGTGCTGTGCCTGGGCACTACAGTAAATGCTTCCTGAGCTGTGTGAGGTAAAAATATGAGTCATATTAACCTTGTAAAAGCTGATTCATTTTTCCTCATTTTCTAAAACTAATACATGTTTAGCCATTTTAATGCACTTACATGTTGCTGCTTCACCAAAGAAATACTAGAAAGCTAGAATAATATTCAAAATTCTTATGTCATGCCTTATTTTTAAGCACTGCATTTTCTCCCTGCAGTACCTTGATGGAGAAAAAGGTCTGTGGTTCTGACTGACTCTTACATGGCAAGCAGAAAGTTGGTTGTTCTTTTGGACTTGTTTTGTGAACTTGTATGAGTACGAAATACAAACTAGCCCTGAGGAAGCATGCTTATAGATTTCTGCTTAGCAATTTTCTGTGAAAAAACAAACCAGTTTTCAAATAATGTATCTGTATAAGCAATAAGATATGGCAGGCATTTTTAAAATGTGATTTATTTCTGATTTGGGAACAGAATATATGACGGTATTTCTTCCAGGCTTATAATGGTAGAATACAAGAATAACAATAGTGGGGCTAGAGGGGTGACCTTACTTTATAAAAAAATCCAGCACATGATATTTGAAAAAAGAAAGATTCAGACAACTCATTTAGCTGAGAAGTCAATTCACCATTGGAAAAACTCACATAGGTTTTTGCCTTATTCTTAGTCACTGGAAATTTAAAAAAATATAATCAAATCATAGCAATTAAATTTGACACCAGGATGAATTCAGGGAAAGCCCAAGTGTTAGGTGGAAGACCAGAGTGCATGATAACGTTGTTCCCATCTGGCTTTTGAATCTATTAATCTTCATGAAGAATGCAAGTGGAAGCTGTTCATACTTGTCTGGTGAGCTCTGTTTACAGCTGCCTGGAGGGGGAGATGATGTGTTTCTCTTTCTATATCCCAGATTCCTATGGGAACATGGAAGTTATAAGTAACTGAGCCAGATCTTGTGACTAAGTACCCTAAAAGAAAAAAAAAGCTGCCAAGTTTGTGATGGCTAGTTATTCCCTAGGATATCATTTTCTCTTTGAGTGCTCCAGCTCCATCTGCAGTTTCCACTGGAGTGGTAATAACTCTATTGGGTAAGGGGGACAGGGTCACTGTTAGATCATCAACAACAAGGCACATGCCTAGCTGCTCCTTGCGGATAGACCAGAGGCCAGGTTCTGTCCCTGTATCTTCTACTGTAATTGTCCAAAATAAAAAAAAAAACATATATAACTTTTCTCTCAGGCCTGGACAGGATGGCAAACACAGGAGTGTGGTGCTCCCATAACAGTTAGGTTTCAAAACATGTTTAGATGGTGGTAAACTAGTGGCTGGAGGAAGCTGAAATAAAAGTTCAGCATGTATGCACTGCAGTGAATTTAAGTGCTCCAGTCAGCAGAGGTTATACCAACTATAAATGCAGGGAAAATGAATTAATCTTTTCAGCAGCATTTTGTAGTGATTCTGCAACAATTCCTGAGTTACAACAAAATTAATTCCTGCTCCTAGGTAGTCCAATATGGAAAAACTGGTGTTAATAGTCATTAAGTTGTTAGGATAGTAAAGAAAAGCAATATGTGTAGATGAAATTTAGCTCTTTGACTGGAGATTAAGATCTGCTGGGAGGGGCATGAATTGAGAAAGGTGCCCTTGAAATCAATATGACATTTAAAAGAAGGTATCTTTGGCAACATATGACAAAAATAGCCCTTATGAGCTAAAAATCTGTTCCTATTAACCCCAGGCTGAACTCTGGCTGTTGAGATAGAGAGTCTGTTAGAGTATGAATTAGAGGAATCCAGAGGGCATATTAGAAAGTGAAAATTTAGTATTTTTCAACAGAAAGAGTTTTAAATTGGCATCTTAGCTGGCAAGTAAAGATGGGGACTACATGTATATTGAAAATTATCTCATTATCTTAGTTATTGCGAAGACTAAGTCATCATTCTGGGAAAAGAGAAATACTGTGTCATTCTTGTTGACACTGTGTGAACCAAAGTTTTCATTATTAATGTGACAGAATTGTCCAAGTAGGAGTTTACTAAAAATGGGATTTTTAGAACAAAACTATAAGAATACTGTAAATCAAAGTTTACAAGGGAATGGGCAAGGAAAATATGCCTGTAGATAAACAGAATATACTATAACTATAGTTGAACTGCAGAAAAGAAATATATGTTGTCTGTTCCTTGCTGAACTGGGAATTGAGTAGTACACTTGAGAGCAGGATATTGAACAAGAAGAAAAAAAAAATTGTCTTCATTTAGTAAGAAAATTAATCAATTTGTTATGACTAAAATATCAGTTTTCAATATAGTCCCTATGTTTTGAAATTTCTATGGGACACTATTCATGTGATACACATTGCTGATGGCACATACACACATTATTATCCTTCAAAAGACTGTTATTTTCCCATGATTTAGTCATAGGTCTTAAAGTCAGAACATTTGTCATCTCTTCCTGCCTCTGCCATGTGATAAGTGACCATAACCAAGTAATCTAATTCTTTTGTACCTCAGTTTTCTCTGATATGAAAGACAGCACGTTAATGTTAGGTTAAAGGTTGTACTCAATGATCTTAGAGGTCTTTTCCAACTTTTATGATTCTATGATTCATTCTCCCTGCATGCAACATCCTTTCACTAAGGTCTATTCTCATCCCTGACACTGAAAGTTGTCATCATATCTTGTCTCTTTTGGGAACTAGCAGTTAAATAAATACACAGTCCTGTGTGGAATTAATAAATTACAAATACAAGTCATGCTTCCTCAAAGAAGTTGTTTATATGAACCCGTAGCTTTCTCTGATGTGCTGAAATTAAACAATCTCCTAAAGCGAATTATTAAGTCAATGATTTAAAACTTATAGAAGAAAGCAGTTTCTTCTCTGACAGAATTAAGTAGCAAGAGCTTTGCTTTCAGGAAAGGATTTTGCTCACTCTCTGGACAGGTGATATGAATTATGTGAACATCTTCAGGAACTTTAACTGCTGAAAAGCAATAGTGTCCCCAGATCAAGACCCTGTTCAGTGATAAAATACACCATATAACAGTTCTGCCCATCTGGGTAAGTACTACTACAGCATTTTAGCCACATAAATCAATTTGTACTAAATCAGATGTATAGGTAAATTTTATTTTTTTTTTAAAGTGGTCTTTTTTAATATTTTCCAAAACAGTTCTATTAAGGAGTTTGGTGAATAAAAGGCGACAGTAGGAAGGATAAGCTTAGGAACAATCCTTATCAGTAACAAGTGCTACTGCTGTACCAGATCAGAGGAGATGTTGCAAAGTGCACCTCTATAGCCTGTGAAAGCTGCTTCCGAGTTTGGATGTATGGTTGTATGAGATGTATCCCCAGTAGCAAATATGGACCAGAATACTTCTCTCACTGAGATAGTGGGGAAGATGGTTGAACTGTTTGTGGCTCCTTGATATAGTAACTTACAGGTGTTTGATGTTCCCACTCAAATATTCCTTGAAACTGCAGTGATGGGTACCACAGAAATATGTATAAGCAAGATGCTACATTTTCTGTCTTGATAAAACCCAGTGAAATAAGGCTATAAGACACATAGCCTTATTGTCATTGCAGTTTTGCTTGCCTATTAATATCTATTGCTCATTGTGAATGCTTATTAGGTATTCAAACATACAAAACATCATTTCAGCAAGTTCTTAATCTTTTTCTGTATTAAACATCATATGCATGTTGCAGATAAAATATTCTACTGTGGTATTTATAATAATTTCTTGTTTAGAACATCATCAAATATGAAAAGTTGATTATTTTAAAAATAATTGAGACTGATGTTCCTACTTTAGCAAGTAAATAGAGCAGCAGGTCTGAAACAGGCTTGAGAAGGAAAAAGTGCTATCGCTAACCCAAGTTTTCAGAAGCATCCTTCATGAGTCTGATCAACTATGTGCAAACACTTGTTCCTGTTAATTATTCTTTTTCCTCATAGTTTGAAAGGCAGAGATTCATTTTGTATGTTTTATATTAACTGTGTACTAGTTGGGAAGACAGGAAAAGTAGGAATTGTTTACACTCCTTTTCTGATTGAAATGGCCAGATTTGACTGCATTCAAAGAATGGCATTTTGGAAATTTAGATCTAGATTTTGTAACTTGATCCAATAAAATATTTATATGTAATGTATTAGCATTTCTGGGAACTTATCATTAGACATTCCAAGTCTGGGGAAGAATTAAATGTTTATAACAATAACAGAAAAAATAAACAGTGAATCATATTTCTCTTATGGTCAATAAAACATTTTCCATTTTTTTAAGTCTCTAGATCAGAAAATTCTTGAGGAATGCTTGCTTTCTCCTTTGCTTAAGAGCCTTTTATAACCTATTACATGTTGTTCATTGTTCAGATTCCTAAACAGATATTTTAAACCTTTTCAAACATGTTCATGAGTTACATGGTATTTACAAAGCATTTAATTAATATGGATGTGTTTGGGTATCCTTAGTTTCCTGTTGTATCAATTACCTATTGTATCAATTACCAAACTGTAAGAGCAAAGTCACAGACAAAAAAAGAAAAGAACTTTACAAATAAACAAAACTTCATCGAGCTCTGAAATCACCTTGGTTTCTTGCTTTTTAATGAAATAGAAGTGGGGAATTTTCAGTACTCTACACTTAGCACAAAAGGGTAGGCTTGTTCAAGCTCAAGTGAAACATACTTCTTGAACATATGGATGTTTTAATTTTTAAAGTAAGGTGGAGTCTGTGAGTGAGCCATGAAAAATTATTATACTCTGTGTTTAGGGTGACTGTCACTGTGTTATTTCAGCACCCTCAGAGCACTATTTCATTAACAGATGGCTTAATAGCTAGCTATTTGCTTTTAATTATTTACTATGTCAAAAGCAAGGTCAATATACAGGTTATTTCTTTGAAGACACAAACTTTGCTGTTCTTTGTTTCTGAGTCTGATTTGTAAAGCACTGGAATCTGGAATCATACGGTTACTTGGGGATCTGAATTTTTGAGTCAACCTCTTCTGTAGTGAGAGTAACTTGAACCTTCATCATTCTTTCTTTTTTTACCAGTTAGAAATGGCGATGCCTTGGCTTTTGTTGTCCATATGAAACTTCACAGGTGTGGCAGTTATGAAATGCATAATTCTAGTAAGAGTTGAGAAAATCTGACATAAGCCTGCTGAGGAAAATTTTTATGGACTTTTCAGTCCAATTGCTAATGGACATTGCAGTTATAATCAAGCATGCAAAAGCAGCGCTTTTGTAGCAATCTAAATTTTGGATACCAGAAAAAGAAACTGCTGGACCACAAAAGCTGGGGAAAAAACCTGCATTTGAGGACCAGACAGGATGTCACCTATTTGGAATGTCCTACAGAGACACTGTGCTATGATGTTATCAAGCCTCTGCATAAAATCCATTGTTGTTTTCCCCCTCCCTGTTTATTCTCTGTATCCCGTGTATTCTGTAAACATTGGATATCTCTCCCCCATGTAAATCCCCAAAAATGTAATCCTAAAATAAGTGGTTTTTCCCCATGATATAAGTGGTAAACCCAAAAGGTGTAACTTGGATTTTTCCCTTACCTCATCCATGTAAAAACCCCTGTTTATAATAGCTCCTCCCCTATGAATATGTAGACCCCAGACCCTTAAAATATCAGCCTTTATGTCCAATAAACCATTCCAGATTCTGCCTCCAACTGGGATCCTGTTAGTTTCTTTGACTCCCACACAGTTTGAATTTGAACTCAGAGCCTGGTATGACTTGGATTAGTCATTGATTCAATTTGGAAGTACATGGTGTCTTTTTGCTTTGACATCACTGAAATTGCACTAGTGTAGATGAAGAAAAATTTCCTCTGTTTTCTTTATTTGTGCTGAGTTGATTATGACTTAATATGCCACTGCTTTGACATATAAATAAATGATTTAAAACTTCTGCAGCCATCTAAATGGTATCTTTATAGGCAAAATTTCTAGTTTATGTATCTGTTGCACTGCCACCTGTTCACCAGATAGTGTTTTGTAAGTGCAATCCAAACAGTCTAAGAATTTTGCTCAAATTCAGCAAATTAAATAATTCTCTTCTCTCTATGCATTCTTACAAGAAAATTAAATAATTCTCTGCTCTCTATGCATTCTTACAAGAAGAAAATACGTGTAGATATTTTTGGAAGATTTAGAAAGCTTCCTCTGAATGTTTGTTACATTTCTGAGCAAAGTCCTGTTGAATGCAACTGGAGCTATCCCTTGAACTTTAATATTAGAGGGCCAGGATTTCAGCCTCCAGTTACTACCAGAGAAATCTATAGTGTGCAAATAAGAAACAGTGAAAGAAAACTGTATGGTGTTTAAAAATCATAATATAGAGACTAAAAAATGTCATTGTATTCTTAAACATAAAGGAAATGGTTCTTAGTTAACATTCATGGAAACCATCAGCAATCTCTCCACCAGTGCCACTAGCATGCATATTTTTTCCCCTTTCTTATTCAAGGCAGTTGTAAACCCTGCTAAAATTGTTACTGAAACACAGCTAAAAGCTGTTTTGCATTGCAGAAGTAGATCAAAACAGCTGCAAGGTGGCAGTAAATCTGCCTTTGTGAGGTTACACTGACATAAAACCAGCATGCAATCAGTTCAGGTTCAACACAGACCAATGTCAAGGGCAAATCAGATGACAGAATAGCAAAAGACACCAAAAGAGTGTTATAAAGCCATCTCATGACACAGGATCTATTATCTACAGTAAGGTATTTGAGTATTCTAGGGAACTCATAGAGGCTTTGTCATTATCTAATGTTTGTGTCTGATCAGACTATCTTAAAGCACACTTTAGGCCATGCCAGTTAAACGCAAACTGCTGCAGCAGAACACTGATCCTTGTGCTACTTAGAAGGATTAAACAGTTTATATATGAAGCTGTTTGCTTTACGGGTGTTTGATTTAAGTAAAAGACTATTCACTAAGTGCATAAAAAATTATGTTATCTTTCTCAAAGTATTCAGTACTTCAGTAGGTCTTCATAATCAGATAAACCCAAATATTTTCTCTACATTAAGTTGTATATAGTGAATTGATTGTAGGTGATTTTTTATAATTATTAAATTGAAAATCATTAAGCAAATATAATGATAATGAAAAGTCCTAGAAGAAGTTTGAAAATATTTGCATGACTTTCTAAAATATTTTTTTTAAATTTGATCCTTGTATACCTTTTCCTTAAAATAACATTTTAACTGAAGTACACAAAGCAATGTCACAATAATATCCTAAAACACTGGTGAAACAGCTGATGAACAGAATTTTTTGATTTTCTAACCTATCATGGATGTAATTGAAGCTAGAGTTTTTTCATTGTAGGCATAAAGAAATGCAAAGTGAGAAGCTTTGAATTTTTTATACCATAAAAGGGTATTGAAGGGTCTTGTAACTCAGTTCTATTTCATATGGCTGATTTCCACTAAGGGAGCAGTCAATAGATCTCTATTTTTTATAAACTATCTCACCAGGTATAGAAGGTGACATGAATGACCACAAAGCTTCAAAAAGGGCCAATGACAAAGAATTTAAATCCTAGTGTAGTGGAGATAGAGCCATATCACACACTTTCTACTAAGAGAAAGGAAAGAAAGAACAAAGTAGAGGAAAAGAGATCTAGTCCGCTATCCACAAAACAAAAACAACAACAAAAAAAATCATCTTGCTGAAAAAGATAGGGAAAGAATCTCTTGAAGGTATTGTAGATTTCTCAAAGAAGAGGAAATAAATAATAAATAATAATAAATTATTTTGATTAAAAATTTGATTTGTGAAAGACTATGAATCAGTGATCCTGACTACCCATGTGGAAAATGGTTTAGAATCTGCGAAGGCCAGATATATGGGAGGGAATATGAAATTTTGAAAGGTTACATGTGTTTTAATATTTCACCTTTTATAAAGTTTTTCCTTGCCAGTGTTTAATTTAATCTTTAGAATTGTTTAATTGCATTCTAGAATTATAGCAGCTAAGAAATAACAAAGGCATTGTTCTCAATTAGCTGATCTATATTTGTTACTATGATCTGTTAATACTTCTTAGCAGAATAAGACTATATGTCTTATTAGATTAGACCATTCAATAATTCACCTTCATTTCTTTCCCCTTTTCTTGGTTTTTCAAATAATTTCATTTCCTATAGCAAAATGTTTTCTTTGTATCAAGCTGTGATTGACAATGCCATAGAGCCATTTACAATTAAAATGCTTTTAAGTTGAAAATATTTTGTCAGATGTACATGCACAGATGTGTGCCTGCATGTACACAGGCACATGGGTGCTGCAGAAAGCAAGACTGGAAAAAATGCCAACTCTTCTTCTAATAAAAATAGTGAACAGTCAGTACAGCACAGCCCTGGCCCTGCAGAAGCTTAGGAGACCTTTTCAAACTCCTACTTTAGAAATCCAGGAACTCTCTTTTGAACATAAGCCAATTTTTTTGAAAAGATTTGCTGTTTTAAAGCCCAGGGTTTAAACACGAGGTAAATTATAGGTGCTAGGTTCAGCTCAAGTTTTAGGACAGACCCATGAATCAATATAATGAGTGAATGAGACTTGCTGATGGAAACAGATGCTCTGTCAGGTTATGCAGTGCAATCTCCTGCAGAAGCAGGTTTATTCTCTGAGTTATATCTTCCAGTTTTTCTCCTAGTACATAGAGCAGATAGCCCACTTTACAGTGACATGTAACTCTGAATCCTGACCCTACAGCAATTTTTCTGTAGAAAATATTTTCTAAACACTTCTCATCACCTGAGTGTTAGTTGTTTGGGCTTGTGTGATGAAGGCACTACAGTCTGACAGATGTCAGCTATTATCCTTATAATTTCTGTATGTAGTGCAGTTTGTATTGCTGTAGTACCAGAGATGTGAACCAGAAGCTAAAACAGAACTGAAATGTGGCTAGAGGGTAGCAAAGACCATACCAATTTATATAGTTGTCTGATTTTGTTATGGTTAAAATTACCATAAAGATGATTCTGTGAATTCATGTAGATGATTTAAGAAAAAGCACATATTTTATGTGATTCTTTGGGAAGACTGTATTTTATTTCCTCATATTTTGTATTCCTTTGAAGCTAAAAGGGTTAGTCAGACTGATGAGAATCTTGATGATTTCAAGTCTGCAGGGAAAAAAGAATAATTGATGACCATTACTTCTGACAAATTTAATCACCTACTTTCTGTAAGTATGCAAATAGTCCCTTGTACATTACCCACAGATTTATCTCAGCAGTCTTTTGAGTGCTTTACTGGGTTGCAGCCAGTCTGCTCAGTATACTTTTTATGAAAGGAAAAAAGGGGTATTAGACCTGGTATTCATTGTTATTGGAACCTGAAGTTCTTTGGAACGTACGTATGTGGGAAAGTTTTACTAATGTGGAAGCTTGCAAACAGGATCCTACCCAAACTATAAGCACACATAGTGGTTTTTTTTCTTGGCTAACACATTTATAGAGTAGCTGAGACAGAGACACTGCTGTGCAGGCAACCCTAGTGCAAACTCCTTCTGGGAAGGCAGTCATCAATCAGGTGGGGAACTGTCAGTCTTGGCTACTCCCTGGCACAGTTTGAAGCTTAAAGTTGATAATGTGCTGTCTTCTGACTTCCCTCTGTTTTTCTAAGGACTGTTTACATTGTCATGTTGGTTTATTACTTGAGTTTCTAGAAAATTTCCAATTGTGGAAGTAAGCAAATAATTAGTTCTCTGCCACTCTTTCAAGATCCTAAATTCCTTCTAGAAATTCCGTAGTCATGTGGTAGGATTTCCCATTTTTCATTATTAGTTTGCATCCTTTGCTGAATGTGAGAAGAACCATTTCAAAGCTCACTGAAAGACAAGCTACCTTCACAGCTTTGAAACAGATTTTAGAGCCTTTTCCCTCTGAAATGCTTGTTTAGATTCGTTCTGCATAAGTAGTCTACAAAATTCACTCCGAGGTGATTATCCTTTGGTGACTTCCATGAAATGAGTCCGTTTTTTGTAGCTAGTCCCTTGGGTAATTATTTCTGACGAAACCCCTGCTGTGACTGACAGAACTCAGAGCTGTTGTCCTACATGATTGTCATGAACTACTTTCTTAATGGTGCAAACCACGTCTTTCCATTACGGAATGAAAGTCATTGAATAATTATTTCGTAGATACTTTCTTTGTGAATACCTTCAGTCAATACATGCTGGGTATAACCTCTGTTCCTTTCCCTTGCACCTCTTAAAACAGTGTGAAGGTCACAGCCAAGTATTTGAAAAAATAAAAAAATCAATATAAAGTATAAAAGCTACAGATGAGGCTTATTACCATAAAACCTGTAAGGGTCAGAGCACACACAGGCAAATGTATATGTAAATAAGAGCACAAAGAAATTTGCTAGTTATATATAGTTAATAAGATGGGTCAGTTTTCCACTGTAATTTATCCTGTGGATTGAATAATACTTTGCCCTTTTCACTCCTTTTGGAATTACTTTGATATATGTATTTTGACATACTAGACCACAGTCTCAAGAGAGGAAGTGTTAAGTTCATATTTGACACTCCATTGTGTGCGTTCAAGGACCCCATTTATGATTCTGGTTGACCATTTCACACTGTGTTTCTGACAGCTTGGCACTAGCGCAGGCTTCCTGTCAAAAACAGCTGAGGCAGCTCTGTGAAAGTGACAACCATCTGGAGCTTTCTGGTTTTTTTTAAAGTGACAGCCCTGTTGTCCTCCTTCTTTGAGTACTTTACTCAGTTTTCCTTCCCTATTGTCAATTAAGATGAGTAACAATAGCAGCATTTTGCTCTCCACCTTCCTTGCCATAATTTCTCTGGATAATCATCAAACATTTCTGTGCTTATGTGAGCTTTTAATGCCAAATGGGCAGACAGCACTCAAGAGCGAAGCTGTTGTTCTTCTTTCTGCCACTAACCAGCAGAGACAGAACAAATTATTAACTTGGCACAGTCATGACAGAAGAGTGAAGTGGTGGCAGGCTTCTTGGGTGAGATTTTTAACCATCTTTTGTAACTGAAAAAATGCCATCAAGTCACAATACCTTTGTGTCATGCTTGCCTTGTGCTGGCAATAGCAGTGCTATCAACCACAAAGAGTTGAGAAGCAGGCCCTTAAATCTCATTGCTGAGGCAACTCCACTGAAGCTCCATAAATGGCTTAAGCACTAACCCTCTGACATAACCCTTGGCTTCAAAACTGTACCATAAATTCTTCTCTATTTAGAAAAAAAATTAGCTTTTTCATGAGGATTTAAACATTCTTTGCTACTCCATTGTGCCTTAGAACCAGATGGGTAGAGGCATTGTTTGACAAGGTTCACATTTGGTTAATAGGTGTGCTATAGCACTGAGCACATGAAGTTATGTCTGCATTGTCAGCTAGTAATGGTGAAGTTTTCTGTGCTGGAGCTGTTGGTGTTATCAAGGACCTTGTGTGAAACCCAGAGTCTGAAAGCTATTCAGATTTCAGTGGATGGGAAATAATTTTTTTTATCTTTGGCTCTGCCTCTAATTCTGTTTTCAGAATGCATTTCCGAATGTATTTCAGGCAACTGTGCTAACATAGCCCAGGATCTTGTCTGTCGGGGGAGTGTTAGAGACTTTAAAGCAGTGACAGCTCTATGGGTTGGCTGCACATGAACCTCACACACTTGTAAGGCTGGTTTCCCTGGTAAGACCTGAACTGAGACCTTGAGTTCAAAAGGAGTAAACCTTCCTCGCAGCATGTGCCACTAGCTAGTCTGACAGGTTTTTGTGTGGCGATAGACATGAAGTGTTAGTTTTAAGACATACTGCAGAAAATAAAGGTTAAGCATTGCTTCTGAAGAAAGATCAGTAGTCAAATTGAGCAGATAAACTTCTGGCTTCTGGTATGCCGGTGGAGGTGTGATAGCTGGGTACACTGCTGAAGGAGGAAAATGTGCTGAGAAATGAAACTTCTTTTCTCTTCTGCTGTCAAGTCTTTGCAGTCTTCAAATTATTGTGCAGTCTGAGAGGAGACTCTCCAATACGTCACAATATAAAGCTGCCTCTTTTGGTTATTAAGTCTTTACGTATCAACTTCCATTCAGTTGAGGTTTCTCTCGAGTATTATAAAGTGTTTCTGAGTTATCAGGTATCCCTCAGACTGCTGTGTTAATATTTCCTGAAAAAACATGTATTAAAAATGTTTTATTACGTTTTTGTGAAATCAGCTATAGACACTCTCATTTGAAAGTCAGTTTAGAAGTGTGGGGTTTTTATCCGAATCATTGAAGAAGAGTCAATGCAAAATGGTTTTCAGGAGATCTCTCATGGAAACTTGCATAGGCATTGATATGCCAATAGGCATTGATATGCCCATGATTACTTACAGGGGGTTTGCAATAACTTAAAGTTTTCAGGACAAAGGGATAGGTTTCAGGTTTTTTCAGAGAAGACGATAGTAAGGCTTTCCTTATATGAGAAAGGTGCCTTAAAAGGGAACTAGAGGGTGTGATTAGAGTCAGAAACAGGCAGGGCAGAATGGAGCTTGGGCAAACTGTTATTTGTGCTTTGGATACCACTAATTCAGAAGGAAGTATCTTGAGTTTCACCAGAAATAAGTGGGATCAAGATTCCTACCTGTCTTTTAAATATGGGACTATTACTTCCAAGTTACTCATACACTTTTGAAAATATTCAGCATTTGCAAATCTATTAGAGTCCATGGTTGTGCTTGTTGATAATTTATCTGTGGTAGGAACCTACCAGATAAATCTTGCTTTATAGTTTCTTGTTGTAACTTATTTTTGATTGAACAGACTTGGTAAAGGAATTTTTTTTTATTTCAGACCACTTACTCAATTAAAAGGCTTAAGGCAATTCAGAGCACTGGAGAAAGAGGTTAGTTAAAGCAAAATTAAAAAAATGCCACTGTGCTACAGTTATCAGAGGCATTTTTAGTACTTCTTGGTTGTGTAATCACAAAACATAAAGTCTGTGCAAACAGATTCAAGTGTAGAAACAATCACACTTTCATTCTTTCTTCACCCTTTCATTAGAAAAAGAGAATGAAGCAAACAGGCTTAAACAAAACCCTAATAACCTAAACCCCCATTATATTTGAAAATGAATTGAAAGTATGCAAATGTCTTGAGATGTGCTTGTAGACTGTTTATGATGGGCAGGATAAAGAAATAAGATAAAGCCTGTCTGTAGCACCTAAAGAGCAGCGAAGTGTGAGTTGTGCCATTTAAAAGATTGCTTTATTAGGATTCTCATAACACTTGGGGTTTGAATGCTGGCAGGGTGATTTTGTGAGAATCTGAGTAATATTTTTTATCGAAAGATGTTTCTAATTATAGAAAGTAATTGGAAAGCTAAAAGCTCAGAAGAAAAAAAAAAGAAAGCCCACAACTTTACCTGTTTTCAGAATGAGATAACTTATATGGGCTTGATATATTTTGAAGAAGATCTGACTCAAATTTCTAAACTTAGTGGGTGCCCTTTCCTCTGTACCAAAATGCATCTTCCAATGTTTAAAAGTACCGTTGAAATGGCAGCTCTCTAGACCTCATGAAGAAATGGTTTACTGACAAAGCTGGTGCAGACTCCAGCTTGGATGACTACAATCATTTGAAACCACCATCCTGTAGCTTCATGTTTCTTTGATTATTTCCACTCTAGAAGCTTTGGCTGCTGTAATAACCTAAGTGACATGTTAGCCAACATTTCCTTCATTGTGATTCAACCAGTTTTTCCTGAGGTAGTGGATTTTGCTTGCTTGATTAATATAAGTCATTGTGAGCACTTCTTGGTCAGAATTAATTCCATCTATGCTATATGGGTTTGCTGATGTGGCTGTGCTGGCAGACCTTCACTACAATATACCAAAACCACAGTCCCCAGCAACAAATGCAGCTAATACTGAGCAGTTATCTCATGAGAAAAGAGAGCTCTAGAATCATCCTTTTCACTCTGCAGCCTTGTTGAAGTTGATCTTTCATGTATTTTCTTGCTGTTGTCAGAGAAGGGTTGTCACACTTCACCAATTTCTACAGTACTACTGGCAGTGAGATTACTTGAGTGGCTACTGGTTTAGGTCTTCATCGTAACTCCTATTATGTATTTCATCTAGGTCAAGTATTGTTGGGGAAAAGGGCTGGTTCCTTCTTTTCGTTTTGTTTTCTCTTTTCAAACCTCTGTGAAAGTTCTGAATGTTGTTTGTGTCCTTCCTGCAGTGTTAGGTAGTATGGTATCTTTTTGCAGTAATAAGAGGATATATATATATATATGTATATATATATATATATATATATATATAGTCACAGGAACAGCATAATTTTTAAAGCAGTTCAGAGACAGTCAAAGTATTAACAGGAAAAGTGGAAGGATTCCAACTTTATTTTCAGGTTCGTACCATTTGTACGATTTGTACCATTTGCATTTGTATCATTTCCATGTCCTCCAAAATAGCATCTCCTTTCTGGGGCAAAAATAGGAGACGTTTAGAAGCCATTAGTGCAAGATAAAATGCTTCTGAGTGAAAGTGAACATACTTTTGAATGCAAATGAATCTGTATTGGTGGAAATTATACATCATGATCACTTTCCCTGTCATACATTTCACAAAATGACAACAGAAGGATGTAATTGATTAGGAATTTTCCTTTTTGAGGGTTCCTGTCAAATTCTCCATCGTGCTGTTTTTTCGTTATTTTTTACCCTTGGGTGATTACTCAGCAATTTTAAAGTATAATATTAGCAGTTATCTAATTTAGGCTATATTAGGGAATTTGTGCCACTGTGGTATTTGGAAGGTGCTGGTGGAATGATTGTGTTGCTACCGTCAGTTTGAATCTGGTTTGCCATTGCTGCTGGGTGTTAGTTTCTCCCATTACCTCTGGATGATTGACGTTATAGGCAGTATCTGCTACATTCTCTCATGTTGAAGCCTATTAAACAAATGTTTAATCACATGTTTTGTATAGAGGATGCTATTACAGCTCCAATGAGGCCTTTTGGGTGTATCTTGACAATGCCTGCTTGGGGAGCCACTAGACTCTTGAATACTAATGTGAGACACTATAATAGTTACTTGACACTATAATAGTTCCCTGGGTCAGGTTAGTGTGTTACACTAATGTGGACTTTGTGATTCTTTAATTGTCTGATGTGGGAGAATTATTACTTAGCATGCTAGGCACCTAGATGCAGTTGTTGATTATGCACAGTGCCCCATTGGGGGTTATATAATTCAGCCTGGTTTTTACCAGTGTTGTGAAAGCAATTTTGTGCAGTTTGGGTTATATACACATATATACATATATATGCATGTTTCAAGCTGAAAGATGGGTCAGTGACTCAGTTTATTACGTAAAGATTTGGGACTTTTTACATTCTCTGCAGACTGTGTAGCTTATCTGTACCTCTAGGTGTGTTTCAACTGTACAACTGAAACGATGGAAGAGATTTTTGCTTTCAGAATTGGGCTATGACTCCTTCCACATATCACCTCACCTACAGGATCCTGCCACCAATCTTATGCTGACTCTGTCTCCTTTCTGACAGTGTCTTCACTGACAACTACAGCTCTGTTTGCCTGAGTGACTCGAGATAGTGTGCTACTTTGCACTACTCATAGGATTTCTTCGGTCTATCACTTTTTCAGTTCTTTGACTTAACTTTCTTTTTGTTTTATTTTTCTACTAGAAACATCTCACATCCCTGGTGCATTTTCTTCTTTTCCTGATTCATTCTAATTTATTTCTGTCCTTCTCTGTCTTTGGTCTTCCTTAATTCCTCCCTACTATCTTCCCAGCTGCTTTTCTGGGACCCCAGGGAAAAACCTCATCTCCTCTCCTCCTGCCACAGTACTTTGTGCTTTCTTGAAGTGTGTTGGAGTCCCTCCCCTGACAATCTAGATCCCTGAAGCATCTGATTATGATTATGCATTTTTCCTGACCTATTCTTCATTTCATTCATTTCCCACACTGATGACTCTCCTCCCAGCCCTTGAAAAAACAGGCTGCACAGCTGTATGGGCATGTAAAAGATTTTTTCTTTTTCACACATAAGAACAAAAGAATAGTGTGCCATGTCTGCAAGAAAACATGAAAATGCAACACATTTCATGTCAGTTTTACTTTTCCTGCTCTCCTATTCCCTTTTAAATCAGTAAGTAAATAAATAAGTAAATAAATAAATAATTAAGGAAAGGCAGGGGGAAAGAAAGGGGGAGGGGAAAAATTAACCAAGAGGATTTTGTTTAAATCTTTCCCTTCTTGAACACTTTGTAATGAAAATGTTTTAAAACAATATTTTTTATTGTTTGTAATAACTGGACCACTTTCCTTCTTCCTTCCTTAGTTCTTCATACAAATATCTTATCCTCTTTCTCCTCCAGATCTGGCTGCTTTGCTTGATCCTTGCCATCTACTGCATTAGGTGGCAGCTGCTGGATCTCTGAGGGACTCTGTGGTAGATCTAGTTCTCAGAGCCCTGCCTGAAAAAAGAAAAGGATCTACCATTTTTATTCTTCAAAAGTTGGACTTGTAATGTCTTTTCTGGCTTAGTATCTTCTGTTTATTATCTTACCCGGCTTGCATAGTCACAGGAAAATTCAGGGAAATTTCTGCATCTTTCTTGAAGTTTTTACTACTGTTGCTGTGACTTTTTATCTAAGTTACAATGATAAATCTTTTCCCAGTATGTTCTTGATTGTCCTTATGACACTTTCTTTCCTCGTCCTCAAATACTCATAGCAAAAACTCCTCTCTTTTGGCCTTTGTCTTCCTGTCCAACTTATAATTGTTGTAGCATAGAACTGAGTCTACTCTGGATTGAAATATTATTTTACAGTGCTCTGACTTAATTAACCACAGAATTCTTAAAGTGGGAAGGGACCTCTGGAGATCATCCAGTCCAACCCCCCTGCCAAAGCAGGGTCATCTAGATCAGGTTACACAGGAACAAATCCAGGTGGGTTTTGAATGTGTCCAGAGAGGAAGTCTCCATGACCTCCCTGGGCAGCCTGTTCCAGTGCTCTGCCACGTTCAATGTAAAAAAGTTCTTCTTCATGTTGAGGTGAAACTTCTTGTATTTTAGAAAATTCTATTATAGTTTTATTATCTTTATTATTACCTTTCATATATTAAAATACATAAATATTGAATATACCTATTTTTCTGTTTCTAAAAGTGGTTATGCTTCTGAATTCTTTCACAGTACTTGAGGGGAGCAAGTCTTACTGTTAGGATTGTTGTTATTTTAGAGCACTGAGGCACAGTAAATTTTTGCTATGCATCAGTGAACCTAAAGGAAAGTTTGTAGTTTGCTGCATGCTCAAGGAAGATGAGCATGCCAGCCTCAGAAGGCATTTCATTCTAACAAGAACTGTTAATCTGTCATCAGTCATCAAATAGTTTTCCAATGAAAAATTTCCCTTTCTGTGCAGGACAAAAGCAAAAGTTTACATATCAGAGTTTCTCCCAGGACTGAAATTTCAGTTTCAATTTTCCTATAATTCAAATTCTCTCTCCTAGTCTAGTCATCTGTCTGTGAATATACTACATAAAATGCCCAGTCAGCTTCAAGGCAAACCTGTCAGGGATGTTGACTCTTGAACTAATCCCCTGGATAATGAAAGTCAAGAGACCTTCACTTCACTTTTACTTGTCATCAAATATCTTCTCCCGCTGCCCTCCTGCTGTTATACCTTCTTACTCTAGCTTCTTATTTTCAGCTTATATTTCTGCCTGAGATTCAGGCAGAGCTCCTAACAAAATCAGGGCAAAGATCACAGGTAAGTGAAACCATTTAGTATTATCAGAGAAAACACTCTCAGTGAGAAATCCAGCATATGGCTAAAATAATGACACTCCATAGTTTTCATTGTTGAGGCTTCTCACTGCTTCTTGAGCTTTTGCTTTATGCACTTAATAAAGAAAATCTTGCTGCGCTCATTGTATCAGTTTCAAGCAAGTAACTGGATTTAATTTCTGCTCTTATTTCAGGTGTCAGTTTGTGAATATTAGTAGCTGAAAAGTTACTAGAGAGTGGAGAGATTTTCAAAACACGCACCCTAATTCCTTTCACAAGCAAGAGCAATAAATTGCCGGTAGCCCTATTGACAAAAGACAAGATACTGTTCTTGTGGAGGGGGAGAAAGTGAGGCTCAACCAGTATTAGCCTTCTTCCTTGAGCTACGAAATGAGAATTAGTTCATGTCTCTGGATGAACATAAGTGTAGGAAACAGCTGGTGCAGGAGTTGCAAGTCATGCTGCATGTCCTCTTGTCTCTAATGTGCGTGCCGTGGGGTTACAGCCACTTGGGGAACACTTACAACAGCCCAGACTCTTCCAAAAGAGTAAGCAGCCAAAAGGATTGCAATTATCTCTCAATGAAAACAACCTCCTCTTCAAAAATCAAGTTCCTTTGTCTATTTTGAAAGCGAATAAGAATTAGTACCTTGGACCTTAGCTGATGTGAGTTAGCAGCCAATTCGTGATATTGGCAGCTGGGATCTGTCTGTATGGAATGGTGTAAATAAAGGATGGGAAGGCATGTTCCTGTATGGATAGCTTGGCAGATCTGCAAACAAATCCATGCGTACCAGAAGAAATGCAGATAAAAGAGCACTGAGAAGATTTGTACCAGTCAGGTAATTCAAATAATTTAGAAAGGAAAGGATTTGTTGTGATTCTGTGTATTAGAGCGCTACCTCCTTCATGGTCTGTGGGGCCATGCACACAGAAATCCCAAAGGCAAAGATTTTTGGTACACGAAAGTTCTTTAGTGCTACTGAAAATATAACCTGTGTTGGTCTCAAATGCTTAAGTAATGTTTACGGCTATCTTGAAGCACAGAGACATGAACATGCCTTCAGTTTAATCTGAATATGAATTTGCTTAAAAGCTGTTCAAGTTGCTGAGAAATCCTAAAATATATGTCAATGGGAAAAGTCTGTGCTTTACTCTTTTCTAAGGCTTTTAGTGCATTTTTTTCTCTTTAGTTCACTCTGAAGCAACTTCTGATGTCAATTGTTGAGGGAACCTTAGCGAAGATTTGTTACCTTGAATCAAATTTGTAGTGAAGGTACAGAGTGCAAAAGGCCTCCAAGATCAAGGCAAATGTTTTTTAAATGATTAGGATTGGCTAGTGTACAAGGATACACTGTGAATAAATTATATAGCCAAGGAAGAACACTTCACCTCTCTTTGTTTACCATTTTTTTGAGTTTTATACACATTCACATGTATTCACATTCAAAAACATCTATGCATTTTTTGAGTAATGTTGATCAGAATGAAATCCATATACAACTGAGACCTTCAGGTATTAAAGAAAATTCCGAAGAAGTGGTTCCTGGAAATATAAGAAAACACTTGAAATAAGAAAAATATTTCCTATTCCAAATGCTATTTAACATTTGTTTGGAGTAACTAATTTTAGCTTGTCACTCTTTACTGCCCCAAAACAATGTATTTTGTTTGACTTTGAGAGTTCATACAGGTAAACATCAACACAGCAATTTAGGAACTTTTATTAAATTCATACTTGATAAATGTCAGGATAAAACTGAGTCCTGTTAAGGCAGAGCTGTTTTAAAGATAGGGGTGAAAGTTTTGACAGTATGTGATGCTGTCAGTTGCAATAGGAAAGAAATCTCTAGGAAGGTAGACCAGAAATGAGTGACATCCCTGACATATGTCTTAATTCACAAAGAGAGTATAGATAACTTTAAAAACTACGTAGCTTTAAGTGATGAAGGCAACCACTTAGTACTATTTATACTATAAAATAGAAAGAAACTAAAATTTTCGTCTTAGATCTGGTAAAATTTCTGTAAAATTAAAACCTTGATATTTCTATTTCAGATTTAAAAAAAAAGATTGTTTCCGAATTTCCTGACTGTTCATTTTTTTGTGTGTGTAGTAGCACCTTTTCTGTGACATTTCAACTTTAACATATACATTTATAATGTTTCCTCTCTTTTCCCTCACACACACACACACACACAGAGGACACTGGATGTTGAAGTGATTGAAAGTCATCCAGTGAGAGAAAAAAAATAATTCATAGGGAAATTGAAGGGACTGGAGTATTACTTAAGGTAAAGCCTTGATTTTTTTTTTTAATCACTTTCCTCAGACATAGATAAGTGACTTTAGTTGAAAATTTTTATATATTTTTAATCTAAAAGAAGACATCCAGCTTGAATACTAAAATGTGGCAAAGATAAACAGCCGAAAGCAAATTTTTACAGTGGGAATTGTCAGGTAATTGTAAACATTGTGAATGAGAAACACTAGAGTAATTAAACTGTCAATCCATAATTTCACTAAGAATAAGCCACCTGGCAAAAGTATTCTGTGTAAAATTCTTTCTCTCAAATTGAATAAACTATATCAATATTTCACTATATCATAAAGAAACAGCTGAGGTATTAATAAGCCCATTGTCTTTATAACACCACTTAGGAATATTTTGTATGCAGACATCTGCATGGTGTTGGACACATTTTTAATTGCAGTCATAAGGAGATTAATATTCTACAGATAAGGGTATTTTTGAAGAGCTGAAAAGAAATCCTGTATTTCCCTACAGTACTGGTTCTTGCTAGGGATGACAGCTAGGAAAGAAAAATTAAATTTTATGGTAACCTTTTCTCATAATGGATGAAAATATAAAGGGAAAGCAAAGTGATGGTGTATTGAAGAATGACTCACATTAAAAGGAAAATAAACCCCATCCTACCATTCAAATATATTGCCTGTGCTGCATGAAAAAGTGTGATGCTTGCTTCATTCTGTGGGACTTACGGTTTTCAAGCTGCCTTATTCTATGGTGAGGGTCTATCCCCAAAAAGCAAAAACTTTATATAATTGTTGTGGTGGTGCATGTCCTCCAGTGTGTTTCTGCATTGGCAATGTGAGGAGGGGGCAACTACAGTGAAAAATATTCTCTGCTTTGGTCTAGCAGGATATGAGATATGCTGAGATTGTGGGGGATGAGAATGGGAATGGGAACTCGCCAACAGCAATCTGTATGCTGTTCCCAGAAGATATGTTGGCAGCAACTTTGCTGTACTTGGGCATCTAGTCCAGCAATTATAACCCAAATCCCACTTCAAAGCACTGTAAATCTCAGCAGCAGAAACAGTAGGGTGTACAGGGACTGAAAAGTTAAAAGGATACCAAAATCACAGAACTAAAAGGTGGTTGGGAGCATAGGCTGAATTTTTTGGATGAAAGAAATGGGCAATTTTTTCACCACCCGGTCACATAGCAACCCTGAGGAACTCTTCAAGCCAGGAAAGCCAAGGCTTACAGAGTCTGTAAAGAAATTAAATGCTGCTACAGGAAAAATATTTCTTCAGAAACTGAAATTTGAGTACTCTGAAAACAATTTTTTGCCTTGGCTCAGAGATTTAACCCAGATGCATAAACATTGTGGACAATAAAGAAGAAACATTGAATATTTTGTTATGAGCTACTATCTGGTTTTTTGAAAAGAAGAGTTATATACTGAAAATACTATGGGGTTTACTGTAGATACAGAACAAAAGAAAAAATTCCCCTTAAATTAAGTAAAATTCCCCTTAAATTAAGTAGAGGCACAGTGGTAGTTTGGATTTGCTGGGGATTCTGCAACGTGAGGAAGGAGAATGAGCAAGCAGCATGCTGAGCAGCTTCTTCACTTAGATGCTCCAAGTTTTAGTGATAAGAAGCCTCCATACCTTCAGTTATCAGATTTATATGGAGATCATGTTGCTGCTGCATTTTTGGCTGCTTAGTTCTCCCTTCCCAAAAGAGTAAACCTGTGATTATTTTAAAGAAAGACAAACTTGTAGATGTCATAAATTATTTTGAGCGGACAAACTGGGAGTATGGTATGCAACTGCCATGCTTCCTGTGATCTGTAGAAAAGAAATTCTCAGTGATTTTTGTGGGAATTACTCTCTTCCAGCATTGCTTTTTTCCTGCAGTCCTGAATCAGAAAAAACTCATTTTGTCTGTAGGAAAGAAATGAGAACAGCTTATAATTTGCAGTTCAAGTATAAATATTTACCCTTCCAGCTCTGAGCCAATTACAGTGTTTTGACTTTTTTTCATTAGAAATTGCATCTTTCATGCAAAATTTGATTGAAGTCAGCTCCCTTAAAAGATAAGGGTGGGGAAATAACTTACATAACAGCAAAATGAAATCAACCTTTTCCTCTCATATCTAAATGAAATATTTCAAGGAAACCCAAGATACAATTTTCTAGCTTTTTTTCCCTATGTTTCTTCCTTCCTATACAGACTTCATTTAACTTGAACAATTACTCTCTCATCAACCATTTAAAATTCTAATTTTCCTCAAAACCAAAACACATCATGTTATAAATAAAGGTTTGTTTTATCTTTCTTAGTCCACACGGCCCAAGTGCATCACTCCTCCCATTGTGATACACTTCAAATACTGCAACACCGAATGGAGACGGATCCAGCTGCACAGAGACAGTGTCATGTGTAGATTTGAATGAAAATGAGCTCTATTTCAAATAGCATAAAAAAAAAGGTTGTTTGTATTTTACTGGAAGAGAGTTGAGTTAAAGGAGGACAGCTGTTAGTTACACTGAAAGGTTTAGTTTAACCTCAACTGAATTTTTCTTTCTGACCCTTACAAACACACTGAAGTGACAAGTGTTCTGAAATGCTGAAATTCAGCATGTTATTTTCAGCGTGCTGAAACAAAATATTTTGATACTGTCAAAATGTCTTCCCTCATTATTTTTCTCAAAAACATTTGTGAAATTTGACCTTAACTGTAACCAGTATTAATGTTCTTACATTCATATGTGAAGCCTCATTATGCCAGTCACAGAGCAGTTGCCCTAGTCTAGATCATGACATCAGCAATAACATTGTAAGAACAGAAAGAAAAAACATCATATTTAAGGGGAAAAATGAGAGATAATACATCACTTGGATAGAGCAAAGGCATGGAAATGTACATTCATAGATACCCTTGAGACTGAAGTTGTCTTTTAACTTCTTACTGCATGTTTGAGCCCTGGCAGGTGTTATCAACAGCCTCTGCAAGATGCTTCTGAGCCTCCTGCCCCTGATACTGCTTCTCAGCCTGTCCTGACTGGTTCACATGCATCACCTTCAGTGGATCTTGGTTGTACTGGGAAGACCAGGTACAATGTCCCAGTTATCTGTAACTGCCCTACACCCTTGTGTGAGGAATGCCTTGTTTTCATTGAGTTAACCTACACATAGGTCAAGTTAAGGAAAATAGATGAATATTTGTTCAGAATATCCAGAATAGATAGTGTGCTATAGTACATGTTTTCTTTCATGCTTTCATTTAAATTTTTTATAGATATATATGACTCTGCAACAGTAGATAATATAGATAACCAAAAATGTGTAAGATTAGATTTTTCTCTCTCTCACTAACTGTTATGCCTGTCTCACTCCTGACAGCTGTGCTCATAGGTTTCTCTGTTCATATTGGATCATGTTAGCTCTCATAGACAGTTTCCTCTTTGACATCTTCTGGAGGATTGAAACATCAAAATTGAATTCTGTTCCTTCCTTAACCAGGTGTTGTGTTTAAGTCCAGCCAGCAGCTCAGCCCCACACAAGAAGGGTAAAATTGAGAAAACTTATGGATTGAGAATAAGCCAGTTTAATAATAAAGCAAAATCTGTATGCACAAGCAAAGCAAAACAGGAAATTCACTCACCTCTTCCCATGGGCAGGCAGGTGTTCAGCCATTCCCAGGAAAGCCAGGCTCCATCACACATAATGGTGATGTGGAAAGACAGATGTCATCACTCTGAACATGCCCCCCTTCCTCCTCCTTCTCCCAGCTTTATATGCTGATGATATCATATACCATAGGGTACCCCTTGAGTCAGTTGGGGTCAACTGTCCCAGCTATGTCCCTTTCCAATTTCTCGTGCACCCCCAGCCTCCTTGCTGGTGGGGTAGGGTCAGAAGCAGAAAAGGCCTTTATTGTGTGTAAGTACTCCTTAACAGCAACTAAAACATCGCTGTTATCAACACTGTTTTCAGCACAAATCCAAAACATTGCCCCATATCAGGTACTATGAAGAAAATTAATTTTGACCCAGCCAAAAGCAGCACACCTAGTCACCCTGTTATGTGGACAAACATTGCATACCTTCTGGAGTATTGACAGAAATGGATGTGGCAAAAATTAGCTGCTTTGGGATGGTAGGGGATAGCTGATGGTAGGGAGGCAGCTGTTTCCTCTCAGACATACTATAACGTATAAAATAATAATGTAACGTAAAATGCAGCTGATCATTATGGCATAACAGAGTTGTATCAGGAGTTCTTCCGTGTTGTTGATTACTCACTGGAGACCTTATAGGATGTACGACTTGAATGTTTATCTAATAAAATCAGCTTGGCATCATTGTCAACTCTCTTTCAGTAAAATGCAAACAACCTTTTTTGAAACCAGTCCTTTTTCCTTCTCTTTTTGGGTTATTGTCGAAAGGAAGACTGATAATCTCACCTAGTAAATGTGTTAATTTGGTTTAATCCTAGTTTTTTGATACTGGTCATGTAAAAAGAGACTAAGACTGGTGAATGCAAAAAATACAGCAGTTGACTATTCAGAACTAAGAAATACTCTTTCACGGTTGTTTTCTTGATCTCTGGGTTTTGAAAGTACAAGCTCATCAGTGATATAGTGGAGCATGGTTATAGGAATATAAAACAAAGAAAAAACCTCACAGTACTACTGGTCTTTTTTTTTTTTTTTTTACTGGCTTGTTTTTGTACAGCAGGCCTTGATATGTGGAATCACTGTGTTACCTTGAATAGATACATCTCTGGAAGAATTGGGATTGCAATTGAAAATAAGAACTAAAGAATGAGGGTGGTATCTAGCCATACATGTTCATTCTACTTTAATAGTATTGAAAGAATTGGTCCAAACAAAATCTGAAAAATTAAAAATTTTATGTTTGTGACAAAAAGTTAGACTATAGTACATATTTTTGATACTAATATTTCTAAAAATATATTTATTTCATTAAAAAAGATAAGTTCTCAGAAAGACTTGTTTGCTTAGTCTTTTTGGTTGAACTGCATTCCTACAGACATGTAGCTGAGAAGCCAGGAAACACAAAGGAGAATTCATAGCCATGCTCTTGAATTGGAGCATATTATTTTCTGGTTTTCCTCTGTTTTAAAGATAGATTGGTGAGGATCTTATGAACCATAAGGAGTGCTTGAGACAATGCTACAAGCATTTTCTTTTTCCATCTGCTGACACATGACTAGCCAGTGAATGGCAGAAACTTTCTGCTCAGATGCTAGACTTGGTCACAAGTTTCTTGCTGGCAAGGGACAGGTCTCCAGTGCATTCCAAATGGCAGGTAGTGGCCCCTAGCCAAAGGAAGGAACTCTACTCAGTAAAGCCCTCCAACCTGTCGCTTACCCAGATATTCCTCCTTTGGTTTTTCACATCTCTTGCAAAACACTTCTTTTTTGTGCCAGAAGTCTGTGCAGTGCTTTCTTGTTTTGAACACAGCTGTCATGAGCTTAATAGGGCAGAAAGATCAGAATGAATGCAGAATAAATCTTCAGAGCCTACTGAATAGGGATTTTTTTTGTGAGTGATGCTACAGAGAAACACAGAAGTCAGTAGAGACCGTGTATAGTAGAAAAGTTGGATGACAGTAAAATGGAAGAAAAAAGTTAGTTTCTCTCCCTCCTGTAATAAATCAAGTAAGCAATCACCAAACCTTCTAAATCAAAAAAATGTTAACTAATTTGAGAATCAAGTAGTCCATTTAGAACATTGGCAAATCTGTAAACCACCTGCCTTGTCTCACCTATAACCAGTCTTTCACTGGATTTAATTAGGCCATTGTTGTATACTGATTAAATAATCACTGAAAGAAAGTAAACTGACTTTACTGCATGGCAGTAAATCCTTTTGCCACTTGCTATGTCCTTAGCTTAAAATTACAAAAAAGCACTAAATGAAGAAAGAAATTATATTCTTTATACCTTGCTACACAGTCGATGCAGGATAGATAGGGTTCTAGTCATTAAAACTCTAGTAGTAAATTAGATGGTAACTTCTCAAACTAGAAATTAACTACCAAAAAATCTGTCTTAATGCCTTTCTTGTTCTATCTGTCTTTTTATGTAACAGCTTAAATGTGTTGAAGGGTCATTTTACTAGTAATAAGGGCAAAGATACAGTATGGGAGCTGGTATACAGTAGGGATGGGTTTTTCTGTGTTGTGATATGCAAGCTGGCCCTACAACCCTTTTGTCCAGACAGGTCTGTGTTTTTACTGACTTGCAGAATTAAGAAAATGAAACCTTTTATCAGGTTCATTTAGTGGAATTGCATTGGAATTGGAGCTTTCTAAAATGGCATTGTGTTAATAGGAAAAGCTTGATAAGGCACTGAACTACTTCTGGACTTTTCTTCTATGTCTGCTTACAAGCAATAACTCCATTTTCTGTTAATGATTTCACAGAAAGAAGTCTCCAGGTGAAAAAATAAACTCTGGTTCATTTTGCATGAGAAGGATGATTAATGAGGAGGAGACTATTCGGAATTCTTCCAGATAGCTACAAAGTCCTCTTTTCCTTAGTGCAAGAGTTTGTAGCACAATGTCAGTTTTTGATCACATCTGGTTTTGCTGTCTCTTTTTTTTAGGACCATCGAGAGTCTTGTAGTGCCCCAGAACTCTGTTATCTAGTGTATAGAGAAAGTTGCAACAGAGCTGTGCATATTCATATCAGCCATCTTTTTGCTGGCTAAGTAGTCCAACCTATCAGTGATGGATAGATGGTCAATAGAAAGGGTAAATCTTTACTGGAGGTCAGCCTACTCAGGAGCTAATTTTATGTCCTTGGAATTGTTCTCTGGAGATCTTATTTTTTTCCTACTGACTAAATAGAGATATAAGCAAAAAATTTTACCTAGAAAGCTGGTGACCAAAAGATGGGTGGTGTTAAAATTCACAATCCTACTCTGTGTGTGTGTGTGCAGATAAATTCCATTAAAGATCCAGCATGGAATTCTATTCTTACTGTTTCCCACAAAGAAGTTCATTTGACCCGTCTTGTTTTGTCTGTGTCACATATCCTGACATGAAGTGATTTGTGATCTACCAAGTGCTTTTCCACCTAAATAGGAGATAACCCCTAGGGAACAGCTTGACAGTGATTTTTAGAATATTTGGAACCCAAATTCAGCTGAGGGAAAGACTTTACAAGAAAAAAGGCAGTTAAAGTGCTTATAACGCTCACCGTGTGTGTACTGTGATGTTATACATGGTTAACTTCCGCATGAGCCTATTAAGTTATAGCTTTCACCACAACTGAGCATTGCAGGAAGCAACTCATCCCCAGGCCATCATGCTGTGAGACAATAAATTCAGAAGGAACAGTTTTGTTAGCAGTGGTGCACTCTGCAGACTTGTCTTGGTTGTTTGTTTTTTTTTTTGTAGAAGAATGTAGCAGTGCTCAATGAAGCTTTTGTGAAGCACACTTCAATGTATGTTAACTGAAAACTGAAATTAAAGAGAGTGCACCCTGAGTTCATGCAAAAAGGATTCCGAGGTCAAGGCTGAGTAATGAAAAAAAGGCTTCTCCTGGATCAGTAAGGTGACAGATCAGCACTCTGGAGATGTGTGCTTTTTTACATACAACAATTTAAACAGATGTTTGGTAGAAATTCATTTTTCATCTCCCATTAAAGGGATGAAGTGAAGATCTTCCACCTGTAAAGTTCTTTATGGCTGTGTAATGATTTTGCAAATGTCCCTATTAAGCTACTGTGTGCCGTATCAACAAGCTTCTGTAGCTTAATAATGTATACTATTTCAAAATTTATTTATTGCATTGTGGGGTAAGCAGGCTCAGTTGTAGATTAATAATCTCTTCTGATTTAGAGGGATTAATGTTAACATGCATGGCCATGCTTGGTAGTGTAAAACACTGTATTTTCCTTTGCCTATTTAAAAATGCTGATGCTTGTTATGCTTTAAAGAATGTCAAAGTATCATCTGTGTGGATATGAAAATTTTGGAGACAAATTAAAATCTTCCAGGCATTATTTTGGCTTTATATTCATTACTGCAACCAAGTTTCATAGCTTCTGAGAAAAATTTTGTTGGCCAGAGAACAAGGAAGCTTTTGTAGAATTAATGATCTAGAAATACTAATGGAAGGGATGTTTACCTTATGCTTTGTAAAAATGAAAAAAGAAAAACCTTTACTGGGAGAATGGTCTGTTAAAAAATTTATTTACTATTATTTGCTCTTAATAACTCGGTATTATTATAGTCCTCTTTCATGACATTGTGGGACATGAAATTGTATTTCAAAAATTAATTCAGAATTTAGCATTTTCATTTGAATTTCACCCACTTTGTACTTGAGTTTAGGTATCTGACTAGCAATAGACATAAAGCTCATTTTTTGGAGCTGAGTGAAACTTCAGCTTCCTTTCAGGCCAATCATGACAGCTGTTTATTACATGGTTTACCTTAAAGCCATAAAGATTAGTACTTAATTCCAAAGTTGACTGTGACATGGCACACTCCTTTTGAAATACATGAGTATTGAAACCAGGAAAACATTATTGTATTTAAATTTTTGACTAACAATTTTTTTCCCTCCCTTCCTACCCTTTAAATATGATTTAACTCACATGATTAGACTGGCAGCATCTGGTCATGGTAATGAAGCACTGCATATAAAATGGGAAAGAACTATGCATTAATTTCATGGGGTTGTGGTTCTTTAATTGTTTCATAGCCTCCCTGGAGACTATTACTTTCTCTTCACACTGAATTTTTTGGCTGGCTTTGTTGTAGAGGTTCTACAACATATGCTTCTTAAGAAGCAATCAAACCATAGCACTAGATTTTTGAAGGGAAAAATACTGACTATGTGGCAACAAAGCTAGAGTGAAGATAAATGAGTTAGCAGAAAGCGATGATGGTGATTTTGGTGGAGCTGTCTTGTAAAAAGTAGCCAATTCATAGAGTGCTTTCCTCATATATTTATACATGAGGGAGAGACCATCTCATTTTCCACAAGCATTTCTACATTAGAACAAAAGTAATCCCTGATGCTACTGGAACTCTCAAATCAACATTTCCTCAGCCAGCCTTATTCCCATAAAATAAGACCCCTTAAAGATGGTCTCAGTCTTCTGCTTTGACTTTCTACGTCTTAAATGCAAAGGAATGAATTTCCTGCGAGCTGGATGCTGATGAGCTATTACTTACTTTTCTGATGAGCACAGTTGTCATAGCTCTCCAGTGACTTGACTGTGGTCAGGTAAGGGGCAATGGGGCTGCTCCTCTGAACCTTGTGCTCTCTTACTGCCTAATTATTGCAGATCTTTGAACTGCTTTCTTAGGCTTTAGCTTTTCCTCTGGTAGCAAGCTCCGCAAACCACAAAGATGAATGTTCATCCATTCAGCTTCCACAAGAAATCCGTGAGTCCATCAATTGCCATCTCAGCCAGACTCTTCTTCCTGAAGTAAAGAGAAATTTGTTCAGCCTATAGCCTTGAAACTCTGCATAGGCATTGCCTGTGTCGCCTTTTGCAAGCAGTATGGACAAGCAAGAGCAGATTAGAAAGATGATACCTTTGGTACTGAGATTGAAATGCCCACAATATTTGTGTTTCAAGCATTCTGTTTTGGAGTAACACTAGCCTGGGCCTCAGGATAAAGTACCCACTAACAGCTACTTTGCATTAAGTGCATCTTCTAGTTTAGTTTAATCCAAAAGGAATCCAATTCATGTGAAAGGTTAGTGGGAATAACCAGGAGACTCACTTCAGAAGTGCACTCCTAGTCCGACTAATCCACTCAGTCCTAAGCCAGTACTGAACACGTACGATTTACATCTGAGACTGGCAGATATAAATCTGTGACAGTGATTTTTCCAGAAAGTAGGAAAACAAGACAGTTCCTGTGGAGGAATTCATTGCCATAGCATTTTCCATGATCTTTTAATTTCTCTTCTGCTGACTGTGAACATACAGGGAGGTTCCCAAAAGGAAGAAGGCTAAAAAAATGGCCTAGGAAGGGGATAACCTGAGGTTTGCAGGGGACAGAGTGTGGTAAGGTCTAAGATAATATAAGGTTTGCATACTGTGCAAACCAAGGGCTAAAGTGGCAGTGAGGGGAGGGATTTGAAATTAAAGGGAGGGATAGCTGTTTGCATATACCTTACCCATGCTACCTAGAGGAGGTCTGAATTAAAAAATGGAAGAGTTTAATTGGCACTGTTGGAGATAGGCATAAAGAAAAACTATATAAAGATGGCATTGCAAAGATACCAGATTGAAGACTTGGATTCAGGGAAGGAATAATACTGTGGGATCTGGACCACTAGCAGGAAGGTTTATCCCTGCTCTGCTGATGTGGTGTTCCCTGGAACTAGGTGTGATTAACTAGTCCTTGTCCTCATGCTGCAACTGAGGAAGCAAGCCACTTCTGTTTTCCTGAGCCTGTCAACTTTCTCCATGTTTTCTCTCTTGGCTATTACCCTGTAACTGTCTCAGAATTTGGATTTTACCAAAGTCCAGATAGGAGAAGTTCCACCGCCTACCCCCCTTTGGATATTCTAAGTTGTGTTTTCAATTTGATGATTTAGTAAAATATTAACAAAGAAATCACGGTTTATGTATCACAGGAGAACAAAGTGCTGGTTCTGTTTGCAGTCATGCTTTCTGCCTGATGTTTCTCAGCCATGTGGTCAGTAGCACTTAGACTCACTGCAGAGATAACACAGATGAAAATAACAACTGAACTCTGCAGGTTAAACCTCTGTGATACAGAGTAAAATAAGATTAGTAGAGTAATTGCCTAATTTCCACTTTTCATGTCAGAAAACCCACAAATGAACGAAAGAATCCTCTGTGCAGGATACAAAGGACACATTATTTTTATAAATATTTCAATTTATTCTAAAAAAAAGAGATGTTTAATGAAGTAAAAAGGAGAGGAAATTCCCCAGATAACTTGTTATAGTAGGGAAAAGGAATGAAAAAAAGAAGGTAATCATCATCTGGTAGTGGTAAGTTTTCAGGCTGGCAGTACCGGCAATATCGGAAAGCAGTTGCCTTTACCAGAAAATATAGAATGAAGCGAAACCCGTAGATCACTGAAAATGCTTTTATAACACAAGTAAGTATCTGTTCAATTGCTTTTCCCTACAAATATAATTTAGCCCACATCCCCAATAAATTAAAAATAACCCCAACCACTCTTAGTAATTACATCTCATAGCTTTAAACATGAGAACAAAGCTCACGTATTTAGAAGAGAGCTTTCTCAGTTGTCACAACATAAACAGTTCTACATTTATTTTTTTTTTTGAACTAGAATGAAAGAAGATTAAAATTATTTTTCTTACAGAGAAATTACTCCATATTTCTTCAGGATAGCAGCTTCCTCATTTTCTCCTCAAACAGGAGAGACTTTCTTGTCTCTGGTGGGTGGACCATTAGGAATGCTTACTCCCAGCCAATAAAATATTCCTGCAGTCCTAAAGACACAGAAAAACAACACAAAGCGGTTTTCCTTGTGGCTTTGTGATTTTTTTTCATTAATATTAAACCACTCAGGTGATGTTTCCTTTTCACTATCCTCTCTTTAAGCAGCTTTCAGGCATGTGCATCAAGTGCCTTACAATTCTTCTTCTTCTCAGGATTCTGAGCTGAGATTATGAAACATCACAAAATGAAAATCATTTGTCAAATCAATGACTTCAAAATTAGATCAAGAAATGGTTTGGAATAATCTATTCCTAACATAATATGAGATGAATTATGAAGTTCCTTTCTTAATGTATATGTTTTCAACTTTTAAGCATAAATTGCACCAGATAATGGCACCAGAGGAAAAAAAATCTGTGAAATATTATAGCATGTATTTTTTCTTAGCCTGGCTTTTACGAGATTTTTCTTTTATGTGAAAAATACTTTTCACAGTTTCCAGTACTTTCTAGATTATGGTTTATCTCAGTTTATATATGGAATATTTAATGATTTTTCCTGTATAAAAAATGCTAAGTAATATAAGGAGATAAAGTCAGACAGTTGGAGAAAGACCTCTGTTGAATCAACCTGGTCTTTTGCTTTTCATATTATACATGTGAGTGCCCTGCGCACGCCGTGCAGGACCCCGCTCGGTTCGGGGGCTGCTGCAGGCGCTGCGCAGGGCGCCACGCTGGCCCGGGGGCCTCGTGCTGGCGGGAAACTTCTGCACCGCACGCGCGGAGTGCGCACGGTTTTCGACCCCAGGCGAGGCCGCGGCAGGAGAAAGGAGAGAGAGGGGGAGCCTTGCCAGCGAGTACTGCACCCCCGTGGAAGATGAGAGCGCAGCTTCGGAGCACACAGAGGCTTGCTGTTCCAGGTTTTGGGGGGGAGGGAGAGGGGGAGGGGGGGGGGGAGGGAGCAGAGGGGAGGGTGTTGAGCTGGCCGTGGGGGTCCTTCGAATGGCGGGTGGGAGAGCAGGGCTGTCCCGTATGAAACATCACATCACGTATGTGCAGTGCGCCTGGAATTTGTGGTAGCACAGTGGGGGAAGGATAAGGTCTGGATGGATAGAGGGTTCTTTTAGATTGATGGTGGTCCCGACCAGGCTGGGGCCTTGTAAGGTACCCCAGCCTTGGCTAGGTACGGGGGCCAGAATGGTTGGTCGGTTGGTTTGTTTGTTTGTCTATTTATTTCTTTAGTTTTGGCTCTCCTACGGCTACTGCCCAGGTTCGGCATGTTCTGGATATATTTGCTTTGCTCTGTTACACCCTGAAAGAGTGGGCAGGACAAAGGGTTGTTACTGGAAATGAAAGACCTGCCCAAATCGTTCTAACAGGAACGTAGCCTATGTACCCCTATGTGGTTGCGAGCTATGCTGGCGTGGGTTCATGCCTTCGGTAGGGTCGCCCATACCAGACAGGTCAAAACCATAGGGCCAGATAAACTACATCCTTGGGCAGGATGAGCTCATTAGCCTTCTGGCAGTCATCCTAGGAGAAGGACAACTCTCATCCCAAACCCGGGCAGATGGAGCTCGCTTAGCCCTGTAAGGCCATCCATCTAAGAGAAGGTCACTCGAATCAAACCTACGTCCTGAGGACCTCGCTGCCACCGTCCAAGCTTGCTCGGCCCTGGCAGATGAACCTCAGGATTAAAGGGTGGGTTCAGTTCCGCGCATACTGCATCTCACCTAAAAAATCCATTGCGCAGGCTTGAAGGCTTTACCCACATGCAAAAAGTCCTGTAGCGATGGGCGAGGGTCGAAACGGTAGGTGAAAGGTGCACTGGGAGCCGCAGACTCAACCCTGCATGCAGGCGGTTCAGGATATTGGTCATTTGAGACTGACGGAGATGAGAGTCTCTTGGGGCAGCACCCTGAACGACCAAGCAGCCTTTTCAAGGACAGCACTGCTTGCTCCACTTGGAGAGGGGCCTAGAAAAGGTGGCCTAAACAAAGCTCATCTCCACCTTCACCCGGTTGGTTAACCGCAGACCAATGGGGATCTTCTTCCAATGCGGTCGCACAAAGAGCAAAAGACAAAGGCATGCACCTGCCTCCAAAGGTGTACCTAAATTAACTCTAGCATGCTGGAACATCAGAACCATGCTCGAGTCTGCGAATAGCGGACGTCCTGAGCGACGTTCTGCCCTAATTGCCCATGAACTGGCTCGTCTCAACATCGACATTGATGCTCTCAGTGAAGTTTGCCTTCACGAGGAAGGCAGCCTCAGAGAACATGGTGCCAGTTACACACTCTTTTGGTCAGGTAAGCCCAGAACCGAAAAACATCTCTCAGGTGTCGGCTTCATGATCAAAAACTCTATTGTCTCTAAACTCGAAAATCTGCCGACAGGTCACTCTGACCGCATTATCTCCCTACGCCTTCCACTAAACAACAAGCAACACATTGTCATCTTCAGTATATATGCCCCAACTCTCCAAGCTGACCCTGCTGAAAAAGATAAATTTTACACTGACCTGCGCTGCCTTACCCAAAAGGTGCCCGCAGATGATAAGATCATTATCCTTGGTGATTTCAATGCCAGAGTAGGTAAGAATTTTGAAGCCTGGAAAGGAGTATTAGGCAAGCATGGTGTTGGAAACTGCAACGATAATGGTCGACTTCTGCTAGAATTCTGTGCGGAGCAACAGTTTACCATCTCTAATACTATCTTTCAGCAGAAAAATAGTCTGAAGACAACCTGGATGCACCCCAGGTCTAAGCATTGGCATCTCATTGATTATGTCTTGGTGCGTCGGAGAGATGTCCGCGATGTCCTCCACACCCGCGTGATGCCCAGCGCAGAATGCCAAACAGACCATGGGCTTGTGCGCTGTAAACTCAACTTTAATCTCAAATTCAAACCCAAAAAGGGCAGTATCCCAAGGAGAAGACTCCAAGTTAACGATCTCCAATCAGCCACAGTAAAAGAAAGATTCCAGGCAAACCTTCAAACTAGGCTCGAAAACCATTCCACAGATTCTGCAGTTTCCTCCCCTGAAACAATTTGGCATCATATTAAAAGCTGCATCCTGCAATCCTCTGAAGAATCCTTAGGGTTCTCCCTCAAGAAGAACAAGGACTGGTTTGATGAAAACAATCAAGAAATCCAGGACTTGTTAAGGAAGAAGAGAACTGCCCACCAAGCACACCTTGCACTGCCATCTTGTCACGCAAGAAAAACAGCCTTTCGTCTTGCATGCAGCAAGCTCCAACAGAAACTCCGTGACATCCAGAATAAGTGGTGGACCGATCTAGCTGCAAAAACTCAACTATGTGCAGATACAGGGGATCACAAAGGATTCTATGAGGCCCTGAAAACAGCATACGGGCCTACATACCAAGTCCAAAGCCCACTACTCAGTGCAGATGGTCAAACGCTTCTGACAGATAAAACCTCCATTCTGAATAGATGGTCTGAACACTTTCAGACTCTTTTCAGTACCAACCGTGTAGTACAAGACTCAGCAATTCAGTCCATCACACAACAACCGGTGAAATACGAATTGGATACTGCCCCTACTTTAGGAGAAACCCTCAAGGCCGTACAGCAGGTGAAAATCGGCAAGACAGCTGGGGTTGATGGAATTCCACCTGAAGTCTGGAAACATGGGGGCCTTGCGCTCCATGCTAAATTTCATGAGTTTGTGGTGCGCTGTTGGGAACTAGGCGAACTACCTTCAGACCTTCGTGATGCAGTCATCATCACCTTGTATAAGAAGAAAGGTACCAAATCAGACTGTTCAAATTACCGTGGTATTACTCTGCTCTCCATTGCTGGCAAAATCCTGGCAAGAATACTCCTGAACAGACTAATACCTGCTATAGCAGAAGGAATTTTACCTGAAAGTCAGTGTGGTTTCAGAGCCAACAGGAGCACCACAGACATGATATTTGCTCTCAGACAACTGCAAGAGAAGTGTAGGGAACAGAACAAAGGTCACTATGTAACCTTTGTCGACCTCACCAAGGCTTTCGATACTGTGAGCAGAAAAGGTCACTGGCAGATTTTGGAACGTTTAGGTTGTCCCCCCAAGTTCCTTAAAATGATCATCTCACTTCATGAGGATCAGCACGGCCAAGTCAGATATGGCAACACACTTTCTGAGCACTTTCTAATAAAGAATGGTGTGAAACAAGGCTGCGTTCTCGCTCCTACCCTATTCACAGTCTTTTTCAGCATGATGCTCCAAAGGGCCAAGGCAGACCTCGATGATCAGGACGGTATCTACATTCGATATCGTACTGACGGAAGCCTATTCAACCTAAGGCGACTGAAGGCCCACACTAAGACCCTAAACCATCTTGTCCGGGAGCTGCTTTACGCTGATGAGGCTGCCCTTGTTGCCCACACAGAAGCAGCTCTGCAGCGTTTAACATCCTGCTTTGCAGACGCTGCTGAGCTCTCTGGGCTGGAAGTCAGCCTAAAGAAGACTGAAGTTCTCCATCAACCTGCACCTCAGGAAGTCTTCCATCATCCCCACATCACCATCGGCCAATCAGAACTCAAATCAGTCCAACAGTTTAATTACCTAGGCGGCCTCATCTCCTCGGATGGTAAGATTGACGGGGAGATAGATAACAGGTTAGCAAAGGCATATAGTGCTTTTGGAAAGCTTCATAAAAGAGTCTGGCGAAATAAACACTTGAAGAAAAGTACCAAGATCAGTGTTTACAGAGCCATAGTGCTGTCTACTCTTTTATATGGCTCCGAATCATGGGTCATCTACCACCACCACCTGCGACTCCTAGAACGCTTCCATCAACGCTGTCTCCGCACAATCCTAAACATCCACTGGTCAGACTATGTGACCAATACATCTGTTCTCGAACAGGCAGCAATCACAAGTATTGAGGCCATGTTGCTGAGAACACAGCTGCGTTGGTCTGGGCATGTCTCTAGGATGAAGGACCACTGCCTCCCCAAGATCCTGCTTTATGGTGAACTTGCCTCCGGCTGCCGCAAGAGAGGAGCCCCAAAGAAAAGATACAAGGACTCCCTGAAGCAACAACTCAGCCTCGGGCATATTGATCACCATAACTGGTCTATTCTGGCCTCCAATCGGGAGGCCTGGAGACAGACCATTTATAACGCTGCTGATGCTTTTGAGAAAGCGCGCAGGATCACCCTTGAGGAGAAAAGACAACGCAGAAAGAATCGAGCCTTACAGAATATACCACCTAAGGAGTCTTTCTGCTGTGTCTTTTGCAACCGGACTTGCCTTTCTCGTATTGGCCTTTTTAGCCACCAACGCACTTGCAAGAAATGTGGGTAGAGCCCTTCCCAAATCTTCGTTCGTGAAGCCTAGCCATGATATACGTGTGAATGCCAGAAATTGACAAGGTGAACTAGTTGCTCTTTCCAGTCTTGATTCCTACACAGAGAGAGGTGTGAAAATACCCAAATTTGGCCAACTAGTTTTGTTCATGAATCTGAGTAATGGAAAATAGATCATCTAATCTGGTAATCATGTTTTTTTAAGTCTCTACACTTATGTCTGTGAACCTGTTCTCCAAAAAGCTTTTCAGATGTTACTCATCTGAAAACATGTTGCTCCTCACAACATAGACAACTGGCTATATTCTGTCAAATAATATAAGAAGCAACTTCTGAATACAGAAAATATGGCCCAGCTGACTGATTTTTATGAGACTAACTCAATGCCTTTTCAGGCCAATAGAAACTCACTGCTTAATTTTCAGTGGACTTTTATTATCCTTTATTGTTTATTGCTAACCACAGAAAAGATACTATATTTTAAGTTTCTTCCCACTGAAGTCTGTTAGGATAAGAGGCATGGTAGGATTCAGTTATTTAAACACCGAGTTTGATGCCATTGCAATGGCTGAAAGCATCCTGCTTGTTTTTCAGCCTCCACTCTGGTAGGCCATGTGCCTCTCCCAAATCCTCTGTCAGACCTGTAATTTAGTCAAATGGTTGAGCTATTTCCAATCAGATCTCATGTTTTAGGGATTGAGTTATGCTCTCACTACCTGAACTATTATTACTATTGCCACTATAGAAGGATGTATTTTACTTATGAAAAAAAAGCACCAAACAGCAAAAGAACTGCTGTAGCTTTCTGTCTGTGTCTAGCTTAAATTCAATTTATCCTCCCATGGAAATACTTTTCTGTAACCTGAAGACATGTTTGAAATAATTTGCAATTATAGCAGAATATATGGTCCTGCAAATTTATGCAACGTGGCATTTACTGGACTTAGATAGCTCTTATTATGATTTTGCTCAAACTTATTTTAAATTAAAGCCCATGAATAACAAATATTTTCAAACAGAATGTCAAAGTGTTGTATTCTACTAACTTTTCACCCTGCTTGGCTGTAAACAAGAAGATTAGCATTGAGGAGTAAAGTTTAAGTATTCCGTCTGATATAACTAGGTGGAAGTCTCACAGTTTTAATGTAAAAAAAAGTGTGATGACTTGGGGCTGATTCTTTGACAAGGTGATGGTTGCCAACCCTTGCAGTCAATGCAAGTGTAAGGCTTTAGATCCTGGCAGAAAATGGTCTGCACTTTTCCTGTGTGCCTGTGACCTGTTTGTAGGGAGGCAGACTCATGGTTATTCTTGTTGTGTCAAGTGAAACCAAATTTCCAAATCAATTATGAATTCTTAGGTATGAAACAAACAACTTTAAACTACCTACATATATTACCTCTTTATCCTAGCTCTGCTGTCAGCTGGGGGGACTTCCCAGCGCAGGAACAAAGGTTTAAAATTTGTATGTGTAGTGAAGAAGTACAACGAACAGGAATGAAGGAAAGGATTGACGCTAGACAAGTGTTCATTTTTATTTTAATTATAGGTTTTGGACTAGTCTGTCTTCTTTATAGTCTTTCTGGTCTAGTCCTGGGCTATGAGCTTATTGAAGTGCATTTGAAAAAGTAGGTCTGAAAGCACAGTTTGTGAAACGCAGTGCAACAGGCATAGAGGAGGAGACTAGCAGGCTTAACTTGTTGAGCTGCAGCTCTTCCTTTTCTTCCCCAGTGGTATCCACTCCCTTTATCTCTGTCCTTCATAAACAGAGGTGCAGTAGCAAAAGAGAAGATTTTTATTTTTTGCCTTTGGTCTTTAGTCCCTTGTGCCTTACAGGCAAGGAGAGAGCTGTCTTCATTTTCTGAAAGAAAACAAAACTTCCTCAGGAACCCAAGAGACAAGAAGACTTATCTGAGTTACAGAATAAGAAATACTGGATAAAATAAATGCCAAAACAGAGTGAAATAGTCTTGGTTTTATTTTTCTGCTATATTTGTGCAGAACTGTAGGGCTTGGTAGTGTTGTTTTTTTTTGGGGGGGTTGTTAGCTTCTTTTTGACACCCAAAGTTAATGGAAAAAAATCTCATCCTCTTTCACATTTCTTTCTTGCTCGTCATCTGGACAAATTTCAATACAAATCTGGAAGTAGGGGCATAGGACTTCTTCTAATAAGGTACTGTGGCTGTATCCCCCAAAATTTGTCTCTGAATAGGAAACACCAACCAAGAAAAGATATTTTTTAATCTTCTTCCCTTGAATATTTGCACAATATCATGTAGGAAGCAAAAACTTTGGCAATTCTATTTTATATCATTCTGAGTTCTTAAAAAAAATAATAACAATACAAGACCTGGGTGTAGTGGGTCAAACCAAGGAATTAGGATGAGTTGTTTAAACATAATGTCTAGCTAGAGTCATTTGAGATATTGTCCATTATCCAAGATCTTTGAATAACACTCAGGTATCCAGATACAGCTATGCAGGGCTTATAAGATACCTGCATCTGCCTTGGATGGCAACAGGAGTGCAAGAAAAATATGCCATGCCTAATATGACACCAAATGTTGATCTCAGAAACCCAAGAGTCAAAGTTCAGGTCCTGCTTTTGTTCCATGTTTGTTTTGATTTCAAAGTATATAAATACCATGTAAAACAGTTAATTTTTGTTGACTTTAACATTTGGACATCTTGAAGCAGGGCTACAAAAACTGCATTCCTGTTGATAGCCAAAAGTATTAAGCCATATATATTAATCTGATATGTAAAGGGACCAATCCATGCTTTCTGTAGAATATATTTAAATATCCAGTCTTTTGACATTTAAGTCCTCGTGTACTACTAAAAAGGACAAGACAGACTATGCTACAAATTGAAGTAGTCATTTTTCTTTGTTCTATTTTTGAGACTCTTAGAAGCTAGGAAAATATTGCAAAAGGCAAAACCTAGAAGCAACACAAAAGGAACATAAAATCAGGAACCACTGCATTCTTAAGTGCCTGTTCCAGTTTATTTTTCTGTTACATGCCTAAATTAAGTGTGATTTGGTTTTAAACTTGTAAGAAATCTGGGAAAAGACAGGAATATCTCTTCTTTTGGTCCCTAATCAGACTTCCGGACATATGAAAGAGAAACAGTCTTTCGTTCCAGATGAACAAATACCATTCTGACAGGTGACAGTTATTGCTCTGGCAGCTAGTTCCTATATTGAAAACCTGATTGTTTAGGGGAAAACTCACCATGGCTACTACTGGTAGATCTTTTTTATAACATTTTAAAATGTAAGGAGGAATAATGATGAATTTTTTTGATTTTAAATGGAAAAATCCAATCCAGTTCTTAAAGTTCCCTCTAGAATATGCACATAGAAGATGGTAGTGGAAGAGAAAGCTTAGTAGGACACTGGATTATAATTGTCTTGAATGTCATTTTCTATGTTTTGACTTTTGGGTCCACATTCCTATACAAAACTTGTGATGGTAATAAGAATGGAAGTGGATGTAGGCCTACAGGATGGTGCTGAGCATGGCCTCAATGACCAGCCTGACTGAAAAGCACTGGAGAAGTTTCTTTCCTTTAACTGACTTGGGTGATAAGGTTTCAAGGTGATAAAAGATTCTGAAGTCTGCCTTTAGTTATACTTAACTCTCACTACTGCCTGTGACCAATGAGAGAAACTCACTTTGTATTAGTGTGCTGACTGAATTGTCATTGTGCAACTATGATTGCCTTATCTCATTTAGGAAAACAGTATAAAGTTATTTTGTGATTTGTCTCTTTCTGCTCTAATGGTGAAAGTAGTCCCTTTGGCAATGAGGCTCCGCCTTTTGAGTTGACAGTTCTACTCTTGTTGTCCCTCGTAGGACTCTACTCTGTTAGTGAAGCAGCAAAACCACTAGGAGCAATAGGGCAGAAAGAGCTGAGAAGTCTTATTTTGGTTCCTCAGCTGCCACCTTTATTTTCTTGATGGCACAGGGAAGCCAGAGAATGGTTGACTGGTATGCCACAGGAGTTTCCCTTTCACTTAAGTTTGTTCCCCGAGGCCTATAAAACTATAATAGTTAGCACCTTCCTGGAAATGAAACAGGTAAGTGTAGCTCTGAGCATCATTGACTGTTGAAAAGCCTCAGGGCAGGGAAGGCAGGCAGAGGGCAGAAGGCTGTTTTATCCGCTGGAGTAGAGAACTTTGCCTTAAGGCAGAGTTTCAGGCCAGTGAAAGCCTTAAAGGCCTAATTGGGATGGTGGCCAGAAATCCAGGTGGGCCAGAAGTATTCCATAAAGCTGTTCTCTTTTCAGTTCTAACTAAAAGAAACAGTGGTGTGCAATAAAGTTATTTTGCACTTCAGCAAACACACCCTGAAGCCTGGGAGAATGACTGGTGGGTTCACTGTATTTTTGTAACTGTTTTGCTCATCCTTAATTGGTAAGAAGATAAATTTTTGGAGAGTACAAAATAAATAGTTTCTCTAATATAAATATTTTGGGACTGAATTGCAGTTAAAAAGTATAATTTGAAATTCTAAGCACTGCTGCCTCAATCCTGACTGATACTTGAATTCCATTAATGAAAACATACCCAGTGTATTTATTTTTAACTTTCTATATTATCCAAGAGGCAGCAGAGAGTAATTGTTTCTATTTAAATTCAGTATTGACAGTATTTTCAAACTATCTCTTGGGTCATATTCATGAAGACTTCAAAGCAATCAAAGAGAACTGTGAGATAGTATCAAGCAATCAGTCAACAATTTCTTATTCTGTGTGCTTAATCTCTCAAAGCTGACCTGCCTTAAGCGGACTATGAACATGAGTGAGTACCTACCATAGCAACTCAGCAGCTGCATCAGTGGATACATCCTAAGAAATTGTAAATTCTTTCCAATATGTACTGAATTAACAGAAGGGGCTTTTTTAGGGAGGGCAGCAGATCAGGAAATTGTAGAGGACTTGGCTACAAATTGGCACACAGCTATTTCTTAAGAATAGGCCTAAATTCATGTGTAGCTAACAACTGTAAAATACGGCAGCCAACTGATGGTGTTTAACCACTGTGATGACCACTGAAAGGGCAATGTATCAGGACACAAGTAATCCAGGAGGTTTCTGCAGTGCATTGAGGACAGTTTACTAACACACATGGAAAATCTGACAAGGGAAGATGCTCTGCTGGACCTCACACTTTCAAACAAGAAAGAACTGGTTGGGAATGTGAAGCTTGGTATTTAGGATCTTGGTACAAAGACAGTTTACTTTTCATGGAAGAGGACTAGGTTAAGTAACATTTTAAAAAAATGGACATGCACAAATCTGTGCAACATTAAAAAAAAAATGAAGTATGGACTAGAGAAATGGGCAGCGAGATGGATTGAAAACTGGCTGAACTGTGGAGCTCAAAGTTCTGTGATCCAGGAGCACAAAGATGAGCTGGAGGCCAATCCGTAGCAGTGCTCTCTGGGAGTCAGTACTGACTGAAGTATTATTCAATATCTTCATTGATGGTGTGGACAAGGGGACAGACTGTACCCTCAGCAAATTCACAGATGATGCAAAACAAGGACAGGGGGCTAATACACCAGATATTGTGCATGCTGGGCTGTCATTCAGAGGGATCTCAACAGACTGGAGAACTGGAGTAAAAGGAACCTCATGCAGCTCAACAAAATTCTGCATCTGGAGAGGTATAATCCCCATGCAACAGTATACACTAGTTTAGTGGAAAACGGCTCTGAAGAAAAGGATATAGGGGTCTGAATGCAAGGTGAACATGAGCAGCAAAGGTGGCCAACTGTATCAGGGGCTGCACTAGGCACAGTGCTGCCAACAGGTTGAGGGAGGTGAACCTTCCCCTCTCTTCAGCACTGGGAATACAACTGGAGTGCTAGGTCCAGTTCTGGGCTCCTCAGTACAAGATAGATAGGCACTTAGGGGATTGAGTCCAGTGAAAGGTCACAATTTTGATTAAGAGATTGGTACATCCGACACAGGAAGAAAGGCTAAGAGACCTGAGTCTAAAACTTGTGTGTCTTCGCTCTTCCATCCCTCAGGAAACTGCAGCCTGCTGCCTACTGCACCACAGTCCTTGTTACCCCCTCTATTTGCATCTGAGAGTCCTGAATAGCGCATGTAAGTGACAACAGAGTCCTTGCCCTTGTTTGTCTTCTCACCTGTCATTTGATCTGTTCTCTTAATTATTTCTCACCCTGACCTAAGGCTCCCTGCACACTTAATAAAAGTCTGGCTTTGGCACTCAGGAGAGTTGAAACTTTGTTTATATCTCTTTGGATCTGTGACCAAAGAAGGAGCTGGAAGTAAACAAGCAGACCATTTCAGAAGCAGTATGGCCCAGGGGAGATCAGGTCATGTCTTGGAGGCTAATAAAACTGTACTGTGTCAATATTTCTCCAACAACTCTGCTGGAAATATCACAGTTTACAGGGCAGAAATTGCCTTGTTATCTTTGGCATTGTTTTCTTTAGGCTTTGTGTGTCTCTCTGTGTTTTTCCTAAAGGAAACAGGATTTGACATCAGTAAAAGTATTAAGTGGAGCACTACAGCAGTTACCACACTTTTCATTTCCTTCCTCAAAATATCATCCATAGCACCATTGAAAGAACAGGAAAGTCCTGTTCTCCTGTCAGCTCTCAGCTTCTACATTTATAGGGAATCACAATGTACAGTTAAAATGCAAAGCAGATTTAATACTTTAATGAAATGTTAAGCTTCTTCTTTCATTGCAGCTTAGTATAAGAAAAATAGACACTGTTGTCTGTTCTCCCAGTGACAAAGGGCACCAAGGTCTTTGCATTCACAATCTTAACCTGGATTCAGCTGTCTAGACCTATTGCACGAGAAACTAAGAATATAATAACAGCCATAATTTCATACTTATCAAAGGTTAAGAGTAAGGTAAGTGTATTTCTCTGATACCTTGCTTAACGGTCTTGAGATGGGTGATATTTCTATGTATTTCTATATGTCACACACTTCCATTGACTTGTGCAGTGTCACTGTCAGGTTGTAGAGTATCATTATGCACCTTTTATCCACCTATTATCTTTTATATTATTTTTATCCACCTAATATCTTTTGTTACCCATCACAGATTTGACAAGGAGTTTCACATTTGTGCCTGTTTTTCCATCAGAATTAATATAGTAGCACCATGCAAAGGGATGCAGGATTTAAGGCAGAGAGAGCAATGTAAGGAACAGATCAGTGGCAATGAAGGGATGCTGAATGAAAAATAACACTCTTTTTCCAGATCACAGATAACAACCATTTTCACTAAAGTTTATTAAAAATTTATTTAGTATTTTTCTGTTTCGATAGATGACATCTTTTTAAAAAAGAGCTTTGGTTTTGTTATTAAACTACTGTCTTAAGTGAGACTTCAGGCCACAAATAACTGAGGCAGGTTGTGGTTTTCTAGGCAGGTGAGTACCAGTTGATGTGCTACATTACACATCTGTTACATGATGTGACTGGGTATCTCCCACAACCAGGTCAGAGTTGGACTGATTCCAGGCTAAGAAATATCTAATTTGAAATTCACTGAATCAAATCTACCTTGATACCTCTGTTGTAAAGAAGGAGAGAGGGAGTAGAGAAATATACTGAGCAGAATATGCAAGGCTTGCTTTCCCTTCAATGTTTAGTAGTAGTAGTTAGGGTGCTCTGTTCTGGAGCAGCTTCTTTCCCTTGTATAAAATTCTGGCACCCATTCCTGTAGGCAGTCTGCGCTGTTGAGCAGCATACCATCTTATAAATATCAGTTTTGCAATACGTAGCCAGAAAAATAAGTGTTGGATAACCATGCCTTCTAGAAATGCTTTGCCCTTTTGCAGCAGACCTGATCATGAGCCCAAGCACGCTCCTGGTGGTGCTGCAGGAGCTGGCACCAAAGGAGAAAGCTCTCTCCCGGAGAAACAAAAAAGAGTGGTGCCTCATTTACTTTTTTTTGTCCAAAGGAGGAGTGTCTTGGCCTAGATAAGGGCACTCAGTCAAGATTTATGTGAAAATTCATTCTGGATGCAACTAATCATAATTTCACTTGGCTGAGGCTCTACCGCATTGTGCTAATAAGTGTCTCAGTTTTTGACAGGACTGACCAGCTGGCAGAGCTAGAAGTGAAGTGCTGCTCTGCCTATCTCCTCTCACCTGTCTCAGGTGCAGTAAATGCTCCTTTCTCTTTACTGGTCAAGTGATGGCCTGCAAAGGAAAAAAGGGTCAGCACACTTCAGGGGTCTAGAGTGAAATGGCCTCTTTATTAAAATGACTTCCCCCTTATATAGGGTAGGGCAGGAAAGTGCTGGAAGGAGGGCGTAACTGGGGAGGAGTTAAGGCGGAACATGCAAACTAAGGGGATGGCACAACTGAATAAGGAAAGGCACTACAATGCACCAAAAACTAACCAATCAGAAGATAGGGTTCAGGACCATGAGGAACAGGAGAACTTTTAAGAACTTGGGGTACAGTAAACAGGGAATAGTAAAACAAACTAGAAAATAAAGTACAAAGCTCGTAACGCTTTTGTTTAAACAGTCCATTTCTTTTCATTGAGAGGTCTCATATTCATAAGGAACTTAGGCTCAGTGTCCTTTTTCCAATCTTCATATCTGTCAAATTCTTCTCCTCCAACAGTCAAGATGTAGTGCTGGCACAGCACCAAGGCAAAGACTTCTGTCAGAAGGTGGTTTTGGACTTCTGTTCGATCTTGCCATTGCCTCATCTGCTGTCATACTCGAATCTCTTGCTTTCTCAGTGCATCAATAAATGCACCAAAGCATCTCTTTTTTTAACAAGAAAAGACAGGACAAGGTTTCAAAAAGTAATTTATAAATATGCAGAGGTTGAAGCATGGCAAAAAATGTTAGCTCTCTCTCATAATGGCACCAAGTAAAAACGTGCAGAGAAGGATGTGTGAAACCTGCAGATCAGATATCAGCCAATCTACCTCTCTGGAGCTAATCTGTGGTGGCCAGATGTAATGGTCCAATAAAGCTATCACAATCCCAGATATGGGGGTAAAAACTGGAATGATTTATGGAACAAGCGAGTGCTATTTGAGGGTCTTGGGGGCTTACATGCTAATGAGAAGGCAGGGTTGTTCCAAACAGGGGTTTCCACAATCTATTAGCATTTCCAGTAACAGGGGTGACATAAGGGGAAAAATGATTTTATATTTCTCAGATACAGTATTTACATTTTGGGGGAAAAGGTTTGATATTTCCAGTAAGCAGGGTTACATTGGGGAAGGGCGATCAGCTTTACCCGAAAGAAAGATTTACACAGGAAGGGAGAAAACAATGGGATATCTGATAGCATCATGCAAAGTCTCTCTACATCCTGCTGGGGGAGATCAGGACAATCCACACAAATGATGTCAATGGATCTTGTCTGGTCTCTTAGATGGTGGGGTTTTCCCCAGCCCCTGTGACCCAAAGTTTCCTGATTAATCCTAGCAGTTCCTTTTCTGTTGGTATCTGAATTTTGGACTGCAACAGGCAGATATTTGACATAAAGGACCACACTTATCTTTTTCAAACCTTACATGGATTTCTTACAGATCTCGATTTGTAAACTATAACAGATTATTTCTCCTAATAAATAATCTTCAAGCCATTTTTCCACTGGGAGTGAAGAATAACAAGGTGGTTAGAACAACAGAGCAGGGTGAGGGCTGTGTTTTTAGCCAGAGATAGATATAATTTCTAAAGTATGTTGTGACCCGGAGGGAACTCATCCCTGTATTTGATTGCCCCCTCATAAAAGGTGACTAAGAAAAACACCCACCTTAGGAAAATATCTTGGGATTAATGGTCAGATGAATTATGATAACCTGAGTCTATGTTAGAGTTACAATTAAGATACCATCTTAGGACTTTCCAAAATATAAAGCAAAGCTGAAAGGACTTACTGCATCATTACATTGGCTAGAGACATTCCCTGATAAAAGCATATACTGCACTTCAGGTAAATTTTCTTTCAGTACTATCAAAGCACTACAGAAACTGCACTAGGGGTGAGGATCTGGACCACAAATTGAAATTTCTGTAATCCTATTACTTGCCATACATTACACTGTTATCTGTTGGCCAAATGCATTCATGGCACTTGAGAGATTTATTTAAAGCATTTCTCCTAATCCTGTCCTTTCCTATTCCATTGTACTAAAGAAACAGCAGCAGCATGACAGTTAGTTGGCTGCCAGTCCTTGCTGGAGAGTGAATCACTCATGGTGACATCAGGGAGATTCCTAGCTGTCATCTCTGAGATTTATTAATGTCATTACCAAAGGTGATACATGACCACTTGGGAGAAGCAGTTAAAAAAAGATGTATGCACAGGTATGTAGATGGAGGAATTAGGGGAGGATTAGAATTAATTTCAAAGCTAAACTATGCTTATTCTGTATGATTGTGTGCTTCATAAATTGATCTTTTGTTGGGGACTGATTGGAGCTGTGTGTTGTTCGAAATTCTTCTACTTTTGATTTCTGTGTCTTGTATCTTTAAACACCTAAAAAATGTACCTGTTTGGAGTAATGACAGCTATATATTTTCCTCTTTGCAACCTGTCAAAGGCCTACTGATTTTGGGGCTAAAGTCCACCTAAAGATCAGGTGATTCATTTAAATACCACTCCATTAGATAAAAATTATGGTACAGATAGAACTTGAACAAATCCATGTGTCTGCTGTGACTTTTCCTCAAGAGAGTTTATATCCTGAAATTACAGTGAAAATATGGCTTCCAATAGTCATACAACTATGTCTTCATAGGATAACATGGATCACATTCTTGAACTTAGTTTGCTTGAACAAACCAGAAAAAAAATCTTTCTTTCTTTTAAAAAACTCTAATTCTTAGAATTTCTGAATAATTAAGTCCCTCTATAATATGCTGTTCATTATAGTAGCTATAATGAATATTTAATAGAACTAGCAACAAGGGTTATATGCTTGCTATAAATATTTTTTTTTATGCTGGGATATATGATAATGCATTTAAATAGCTTTCCTGAAGATATTGTCATCTTATTTTATTATGTCCCTATTATTTGGTTATTGATTTCTTAGGAATATACAGTGCACTGAAAAAAGTCTTTCATCACCCATAAAGGTGACTTCTTTCAAATGACAAAAGAAAAAAAATGTCTCAAATCACAGTGTTTTTTAATAAGCAGACTTTTTAGAAATAGGCTTTTCAACTACTGTGTTTTCTCCTATTTCAAAAAAACCTCCATGCTGGAAAAACTCAAATCTCATTCCCCAAATACTTGCAAAAATTCCAATATTTATTGATCACAGCAGGGTTCCGCGATTGGACTCACTCACTTAGGCTGCAGGAAAAGGCCAATAACAGCATATGCAAATTGAGAAAAACCTCCAACAGAAGCAGATTGTGTCAAATCCCTGACTTCCCAAGTTAGGATCTGCAGATGCTCTGTAGCTCCTACACATAATTACATAGAGAGAAAAGAAATAAGACTGCTTGGTACTACAAAACAGAGCAGAGAAATGTTTTTCTGAATAAGGTGATCATCACCCACTGGAGTAATAGCCTTGTGCTGGGATTAGATTAAATTTTCTGCTAAATCTCTGTATAGGTTGTGGAAGATCAAATGTCAGATTGGGAAAGATACAAGAAGTGGAGAG
>NW_020897691.1:3486213-3496076 GCF_003984885.1 Neopelma chrysocephalum | reverse complement strand
TTCGCAGTGCCGCGTCCCCATTCTCCTTACCCCTCGGGCCGTGGCAATAGGTGACCATGTATATTTGCATAGAGACTGCTTTCTTCTTTGCGCTAAGTAAATCAACTGTGAAGTGCCCTTGGATAATTATGATCTGATATTATATTTCTAGCATATGAAAAATAACTTCTCATCAGTATATTTATCTCCATTAGCATACAAATTCAAGAATCCTTTTCATGTATTAATGAAGGGGCTGCATGTTTTCTGTAATAATCTATGGCATTTAATGGATTTTCTTAGATCTGGATGTGATTTTATTTACCATGGGAACGTGTATGCTGATCCTTTTCTTTCCTGTTTCAGGTTTCCTAAATTTTATCCTTGCCAAACTTCCTAAATTACCAATCCTAGCAGTAAACCTGATAAGTACTTGCACTTGCATTGATACAATTACTATATCAAGTTTGACATATCTGGTATGGACTTGATTGTAAAAGTTCTACACTAGGGAAAAATAAAGTCTGGCATTACAAGTAGAAATGTATCCCTTTCTGCCTCCTCCCATGGCTTGATAGGAGTGCCCTGCACAGGACAGGCTTCAAATGTATCCTGGAGATGTTTTTCTCCTGTCCAAACCTGACAGACTTCAGGAGCTTAGGATATGGGTGGAGAAGAGCACCAGCAGTCATGACCAGCACAACAGTAAGTTGTCTTGCTTTGTTTTCAGGGTTACAAAATAAAAAAGAGGAAACTACCTGATAGACATGCCTGCCTTCCTTTTCCTTCCTCAGCTTCTCTGTCTTCTCCAGGCAAGTTGAGAAGTGATGTTCCTGCCAATATGAAAATCAGACTCCAAGTAAACAGTGTTTAGCTTGCCTCATCCTCAAAGATACTGGCATAGTAGTTACATGCGTACCCTGCCTGGTCCTCACTTTGTCATTCATGTCAAAAACCGAGGTCAGATGAATGTGATGAAGAACATTTCTTTTTATTTGGAGACTCACTGTTAAGGCAGTCAAGTTATAACATGCTCTCTACCAAACTATTCAAGCAACAGAAGAAAACTGCAGCCCACATTGACCTTTTTCTCCTGCTCAGCCTGTACATTTTCCTTACCTCAGGAAAACTTATTGAGAAATGCCAACCTGACAAAACCTGAAGGACTCCATGATAATTTATTGATTCTGTCCAAACCTTCAGATTAAACTATTTGGGAAGATAGGCCAAGTGGCCCTGTACCTTGCATCATGTTTTTCCAGTCTTCCCTGGTTTTCTGGACTTTCTTCTTCCCCCCACCTAGCCAGGGAAGTTTTGGTGCTCCCTGGCCCCACTGCTCCCAGCCAGGCAAGCTGGCATGGAGGTAGGTGGCACCAGCATGGCCTCATACCATACATGGTCTGGCTTCACTGTCCCCCGGGCTGCTTGGCTTTATGATCTATTCTCCAGTAAGCTGGACAAAAATATGGGAAAGGTATTTGTTCACTGTGCTGGATGCCTTCTTGCTGGCTCTGAAACAACACAATACAGTGAAGTTCTGTAATCTTGTTGGTTGATTTTTCTCTTTTTAAATTTTTTTGCAAGGTGACATTCCTCTTTAAGATTCTGGGCTTCTTGAAGAATTTTAGTTTTGATTCCCAATCATATGGGAATAAATAAAAAAAAAATATTTTAATTCTTTCTTGATAAAGAAGGATGCATCTTAAGCTTTCTCCCCACTGCTTCAAGGGATCAAAAGAAGTAATGTGTTGCCTTAACAAGAATAATTAGACTTGGGAAAGTTAGTTGAGACAATTAGAGATGATCTTTGTCTTTGATGTGCATCTTCTTCTCCTTGAAATTGCTAAAGGATTTAGCAAATAAGCTTTTCAGTTTTTGCTTCACAAGATTCAGGAAAGACCTTTAGATTGGGTTGAATTGAAAGAATAGTTGTTTTTTTAATTTATTTTATTCCTCTATTTATTTTTATTAATTGAGTTTCCCAACTTAGTCCTTCCTTCCTGATGAAGGGTTTAGAGGGTAAGTCCTGTGAGGAGCTGTTGAGGGAGCTGGAGTTTTTTTAGCCTGGAGAACAGGAGGCTTGGGGGTGATCTTATTGGTCTCTACAACTACCTGAAAGGAGGTTGTGGCCAGGTGGGGGTTGACCTCTTCTTTCTGGCAACTAGCAACAGGACAGGAGGCCATAGCCTCAAGCTGTGCCAGGGGAGGTTCAGGGTGGACATTAAGAGGAATTTCTTCACAGAAAGGGCTGTCAGGCATTGGAACGGGCTGCCCAGGGGGGTGGTGGAGTCACCATCCCTAGAGGGGCTTAAGAAAAGACTGGAAGTGACACTCAGTGGGGTTGTCTAGATGACATGGTGATGTTCATTCACAGGTTGGACTTGATGATCTCAGAGGTCTTTTCCAACCTAATTGATTCTGTGATTCTGTGATATTGCCTGTTAAGGGACAATAAGTATTTTTATAGGTAAAACAATTAAGAATATGGAAATGAAACCAAAATCAAGTAGTGAACCAAATCTCTTTCCCTCAGAAAAAAAAGCATTTTCATTTTTTGGTTCTTTGTTTTGCAGAGCAAAGGTTAGGACATATTTTATTTCTAGTCGAGTTCAATGGCTAAGATTTTATTCTAATAGAGGAGTACTTAACTGAACATCTGTCATTTGTCAGCTTGTTTGTGCTATGCACTGCTAGAACCATTAGCAAAAATGGCAGGACTGAAATTCACTATCTGAGCAATTACAGTCAGCAAGTGGTTTGCATGTGATGATTCATTCATGGGATCAAATGAGTTTGACCCCAGAAGTTCTTTGTATAAATTGCGTGGTATGTGTAGGCTTTAAAAATGATATAAATTATATTAAAGAAATTAATTAAAAAAGAATTGACTTAATTAAAATATAAAAAATATAGTAAAGAAAATAATTAAACAAAAGTCTTGTGAAATCTTCAGAGTGGCTGGCTGTGTCACAAATGGCTTCAATTTTCTGATAAAGAGATGACTTATAAAGATATTTTGTTTTCCGGAGGAACATGTGAAAAATATTTTTGTTTTGGTAATAAATAACTCTTTGCATGTTCTTTTCCTTAATATAACCCTATGGTGAAACAGTATTTTATTTATTTATTACATAGCACAGCTTTTGACTGAAAAAACCATTTCTTTCTTGTCTGAGTGCATCAAAAAATCCCACATCCTTTCTTTTTTCAGTGTTTGTTTTTTCCAACTTTGATACTTCAAAAAAATATAATGCTAACAGCACTAAAGAAAAAAAAATGAAATCTAAGTCTCTGACTATCGTAAGTCTGGCATGAATTCAGCCCAAAACAAAGAAGAAATCTTGAGTGAAGATTCGTACACACCTGAATTGTAAGGACTAATAGATGCATGTCTCTGTTTGAATAGGGCTGGAGGCTCTGGGACAAGGATCCAGCCCTGTGTGTCCCAGCAATCAGCTCTAAACCTTCAGTGTTAGAATTGAGTCTTGTCTTCATTCCCTTTCAGTTTTCCATTGCTGAAACTGAAAAAAATACTCCTTTCATGAAAACCGGTGTGTTATACAAGGACCTTTTGGTTTTGCCAAAGGAATGATTTTCTATAGTAATATAGATTTACTTGACAAGTTCTAAGTAGAAGGGTTTAAACCAGCATGCTAGGCAGGAATTTTCCAGCATTTTGATATTTAACTTCCACCATGAGCATTTCCACTGCATTCAAGGCCCCATCCAAAAAGAATGACCAAACTCCGCAGCAATCAGGAGGTGGACTATAAATTCCCACAAGCTGGGCTGGTCACCCAAGTCATTCCAGGCAGCTGTAGAACCTGAGAAGTGCCACCACCTTTGGCTTCTCTGTGGTAAATGTACTGGGCAGGGTTTCTAAAGGATGTTTTCCCCAAGGGTGGGTGTATTTTAGTGGGATTTTATATACATAGCAGTCTCTATGCTCATTCCTCTTAACTCCCACAGAAAGGGCACAGTAGGAATTCTCCTAATGAGCATCTTTTATGTTCTTTTACTCTGAATTTAGTTTCCTGCAAATGCCCACTGCGATTAGAGATTATAACCCAACAGTGTAACAATCATATGCCAAATCCTGAAAAAGGTAATACCCAAAAGAAAAAGGAAAGAAATGTGATACTGCCTTCTCCTCTGTGTTCACTTTGCCTCATTAAAATTGTCATAGCTCTAGGGATAATTAATTTTGTCACTTTTTGACCTCATTAGTTTGGTAATTCACAGTAAGAGATGTGTTCTATAATGGATTAAAGTATGATTCATTAATTGAGGTCAAACCCTCCTTATAAGCATGGAGATGGCTCCATCACTATCTTAGCTAGCTGTCTAAATAGTGATACGTTGCTCATTTCTTAGCTTGTCGTAAAACAAGTAGTTACAGCAGATAAGAAAGAAATGTTTTGTGTCTTGCAGTCAATTACAGATTATTTCCCAACAGAGAAGAGAAAGATCCCTAATCCTTATGTGCTCATGTGGAATTCAAAGCCCAGATTGTGCAATGCTTAGTGTATTGCATCTGGAAAATCAGACCCTTCAGAGGGGTGATGTAAAGTTATATGCTGAGCGAGGAGCTTGTTTAATGCTAGTAGATACTGGGATCATCATGAAAACAAATGTGACAAATCTGATCCCATCTCTAAAAATGTTTTTATCCCTTCAGAATGTACATAGGGACACTTGAGTGCCCAGTGATGATGTGAAAACTGTTTAGGCTAATCAGCAATTTTCTTGAATTATCCAGTTGGGAATAAGCTAACCATCTTAATGGCTAGACAGCCCTTAGGACAGAAATTGCAGCGGTTCAACTACTCCAGCTCTGAGAGGCTTAAGCTTCTTCTTTGCTAGAAGTACACTAACCTTTGGGCAATAAAACGAGAGATAAGGCAGTAGGCTACTTTCATGGTGTCTAGTGGAAGCTAGAACATAGTCCATCCCAAATTGCTAAATAATGAAACTACTTGGAGAATGAACAAAATGGAGTCTGATTTTTCTGCTAAGTGATTTGCTTAGTTTCTGGAAAGCTTGGTTTTAGGCCTCTGTACTGAGAAGAAAAATCTGTAAGGTGCCTGACTTATCCCAGAGTTACAAAGAAAAATTAAATATGAATGAAAGAGAAAAAACTAGCGTGACACATTGACTCTTATCATCCAGTATATTGCTTTTACTTACCTTCCTATATGCAGAGAAATATTGAAAGAGTTCACTCTTTCTGTTATAGAGCTCTTTGCTTCCCAAAGGTGAAATGATTATGTTTCAGCAAAAAAATCCATGCAGCTAATGAGTCAATCTTTTTCTTGGAATTTCAAGTCCATCGATGTCTTTTCAGATACCACTGCCTGTAATGTTATATAATTTGATGGTACTCTTGAAGGGGAGCAGTGTTTTGTCTTTAATGAAGTGTATTATTCATTTGTATTTTATTGCTGATAGTTTGTTTGGTTCTGAGAACCAAGTTCCCACTTGGTGTATCTTTTTCCTTTATTGCTGTTATTACCACTAGATAATCTACCGTGATTCATGGATTAAATTTGACTTTATTGTTGTAGGTATTAGAGTGATAATTAACTGCAAAAAGACATGGAGATCACACTAATTTAAACTTCAATTAGTTGAACTGGTGTTACCAGTTCTACTTGATCATTTTCTTATTCCACAGCTCTAGTGAGTATAATTGTAAAGAAAAACTAGCAATTAAAAATAATACAGAAGTATTGCAGTGATCAATAAATATTCCCCTTAAATTTTATCTGTAATAGGCTCCCTACCTCAGTGAAGCATATGTTAAATTAATTGTCTAAGACTGAGTCTCTTGAGCATGAGGTTCCACATCATTAATCCCTTCAGTTATTTACAGCTTCTTAACAGGATGGGTATGGGCAGAGGCTGACTCCTGCATGTGCTGCAGTGAGTGCACTTACAGGGCTCCTCTGCATCCCAGGGCTTTGTCTGCAGCATAAAGGGACCAAGGGGCAGAGCAAGGAGGGGACTTCAGGCTGATTTACAAAAATGTGGAACTGAGTCATTCCCACCCACTTTACATGTGACTTGTGTGTGTGTGTGGGAGGGTGGTGGGGAGGGGGGAAATCTGTTGGTACAAAGCTTCATGACTACAAACATTAGGCATCCACACTGAACTGCCTGAATCCAAACTAAGAACCTTGCTTCTGTAAATTGATCAATATCATATTAAAAAAAAAAATTCTGTTTTGTTTTCACAAATTCCACTGAAAAGCTATTCCAAAACATCAGTGATTTGGAAATACTTCAATTTTTTCAGTGTGAATTGAAAGCTACTCTCCATCTCTTCACTTTATACTCATTACTTGTTTTCTACTTGGGGTTCCTCTTTCCTGTACATGTTTGAAATGGCTTCTAGAACTGATCTTTCCAAGCACGTATCACAGAAAAGATTTATGTTTTTCACTACGCCTGACAACTATACAACACAGATCCTTTTCCTCTTTCATTGCTTCCAATTTCTAAGCCTGAAGCTCACAGCAGAAGTTCTTACTCTGTGTTTCTAATATTTAGACATTTGGTTCTTACACAGTTTATACCAGCCCTCAGGATTTGTTAATTCTTTCTGCACACGGTGATGCTTTTCTTCACTTTTAATACTGGTGCACTGCGATTTTGCTGCACTATTGCAAGTATTTTAGTTCTTACACTGAGAAATGGCTGTATGCCCTTTTTTTCACCTGCTTGGGAAAGAATGGAGGAGATGAAGGGGATTTAGTTAACTGTTGAATTTACTACATCTCCAATTTACCTATGCTATTGCCTTTAACTCTGTAATTGTTAATCTCTTTCTGCTCCTTTTGACAGTGCTCCATTTGTTATAAAGCAGAATTTTACACTTTGCAGGCAGAACTGATTCGTTGATCCAGAACATTTCACTGGTGCAGTGGAACTGCATTTACATTTTCAGCTTTGACTCGAGAATGATAAACATTCACACTATTGGGAGGATAGTGTGTGAGAACTTACATGTTCTCTCCCTGCAGAGCGGGAAGCAGGCATTGCACTGCTAGAAAGAGCAATCAACCTCTGCCACAGGCCAAATGCAGTCTGCACAAACAGTTCAGTGGTCTGATGGCTGACTACTTTCTGTCCTCTTTCCTCAGTGGCCTATGGCAGCGTGACTTGGTGCATCAGCCTCCCATGATCACGCTACAGATGTACCATTCAGAGATGAACATTATATAACTGTGCATCATGAATGGCTGCCAGAAGTGCCTGTTGGCTCCAGGTCAAGCACACATCTGGTCACAAGCTGAAAATATACAGTGCTGTGTGTTCCTTTAATGCCCCTATGAGAGTATATGAGTATATGAGGCATAACCTGGACAAAAGTTTGGACACGTCTATGCTGCTACCTAAGAACTTGGAAAAAAAAGATGACTGAAAGGAAAAAAAAAAAAAGATCTCACCAATCTTACTCTTTCAAGTTTTTTAAACTAAAAGGGGAAACATCCATCCCACATAAATTATAAAAACCTAGATTTTCTGTTGTATGGATTGCTATTGGGACAAGTAACTTTTACAGAAAATATTTTTGCATAATGTTTCTCTAAAAGCTGGATTTGTAATGAATGAACTGGATGGCAGCAGGCTGATGAACAAGACAAATATTGATTGCAAATGCAAAAATGCACAAGAATAGAGTGGTAATAGGTTCAAGTTCTGCTGGGGACTCTATGACAAGTATTAAGCCCTTGTATTCAGCTCAGACATATCCAAATGAAACTACAGCAATGTAGGCAGCTATACAAATACTAACAGCCTTCAAGAGGGGAAGAGGCAATTTCTGTGCTCTCAGTACAGGCAGGCAAATTACTTGCATAAAGAAGGCTTGCTATTTAGTCCATAAAAGGGAAAAATAAATCATATCCCAAAGTAATGAACTCTCAAGATCTCCTGTGGAGATGCTCTACTGGATTCTGACTTGATTTGCACCAGCAGAGGTTGCTCAGTTGGAGTCAGCAGAGATAAGAATAAGACCTATAAAAGTCCTAATGATGATTTCACACTGGTTTTTTTTTTTTTTGTGAAAAAGGTTTTTTTCCCTTGTTGTACAATATTTTTCTCTCACAGAATCTGAAGCTGGAGCTTCAGGATTACAGGGACAATGATTAACAAATGCAACCTGTGTTGTTGTTACAACCTCCCACAGAAGGGGAGGGTTAACCCAGGTTCTTGTTAATAGATCCTTTGGGGTGAATAAGAGTGAAATGACACTGAATGGTTGGTGTTTGTAACGATATATATGTAGGGTTTATTTTAGAACAAATTGTTTGTAAAGGAAAACAGGTATGTGGCTGTTCTGGTTGTTATAATCCATAGTAATATATCAATACAAAAACATAAAAATAGCACTTAAGAAAATGTTTAAGGAAAAGAAAGAGAAAGAAAGGATAAAAGTAGAAAGATATATAGTCACCACCCATTGGATCCAGTGATGAAACTTCTTGATCCATTGGGGATGGGGGGAAGTCCACAAACCTCAAAGATTTCGTGAATTATATACACTCAAGTTCAGGTGGGAATGCCTAGTACCTCCCCTGTGATGGGAAATTTTACAAGGAATGATGCAATACTGGATCATGGGACATGTCATGAGCCTTTGTACAAAATCAACCTTGGCCCATTATGGTCCATCATCCGAGATGAATAGCTCGGGCTGGGTATGTGTACCAGGGTGAATTTATGCTGATACTTTTGCTCTGTGTTTGGCCCTGCCACCTGTGAAAGCTTTGCTCTTTCCCTGCCAAGTTATGGGAAAACAAGCACTGATAAACGGGAAAGTTGTCCTTGGAGGGAGAACTTCTGTATAAACTGTTTTAATTGGTCTTCTGTGATTGGTGAATGGCTCGTCAAGGGCATTTGGAGGAGAAAGTGATGATGAAGTGAGGAAGGCTCACCTCCAGACTCAATTAAGAAAGACCCCCAAAACATACTGCGTGTGCGTGAGGGGATTTCCGAAGTTCTCACGCATGTGCAGAAGAGATGCACTTACATAACCGGGAGGTGGGACTGAGGGCCTCTGGCTGGGCGGTGCTGGCCACACCTGGGAGGTTGTGGTCACTCAGTTAATTGTATAAAAGTAGATAGTGCTTTCTTGGAGGGGAGCTAACTTCACACCAAGGACAACGTTGCCTTTCGGCGGGGACGCCTGCCAGTTTTGTGAACTTACTGACTCTCCAAGGATACCGCTTCTGCTATGGGTAATTATAGGCATGCTAGGTCGGTAAGATACCTTTATGGGCAACAGCTGGGTAACTGGGGCTTATTTCTCTCCTCCTTCCTCCCTTTTGGGTTTGTTTGTTTTGTTGACCACCCTCTTGGTAATAAATCTTGGTTTTTGTTAAGCTTTCAACAGTGTCATGGTTTCAAGCTTCAGTATATCCTCGAACCTCTCCCTAATATAGTATGAATGTCTTCACTGCTCCCTGGAAGGGTTTCCACAGCTGAGTCATCATGTAAAGGGGAGACATTGGCACAATAAGAAGGACTTTGCAGGATTTGCGTCTTATCAGCCTCTTCCCTTATCTGAAAATACAGTTTGTAGAGTTGCCTAAAAGACCCAGGGAGAAAAAAACTCCAGGGTAACTTAAGTAGGAGGTAAGAAAAGGGAAGTTTTTAATGAAGCCTCTCAGGCTCTGGGAATACAAACCACGCACGCGCCCCCTGACCCAGGTGTTACAATTTTTATAATGATGTCCATCCAATCTCTGTTTGTCCACCCCCCAGCCCTTGCCCTGTTCTGCCTCCGATCCGCCCCTCAGGAATTGAGTCAGGGGGAGTTTTGGGACCCCCTCTTCTTCATCTTCATCTTCATCTTCATCTTCATCTTCATCTTCATCTTC